>NC_069089.1:5512777-5812777 GCF_947172395.1 Bicyclus anynana | reverse complement strand
AATGTATGTATGAAAAAAATATCATAATATGCATAAAGTTATAATATAAAACACACTCATATACTTATATACGTTCTAACATGTTAAACCGGATTGTATGCCAAAATAAATAAGCCCGAATTCGATGAGTTTACTTTAGTTCTATGGTCACTTTCCTACACTACTTTTTATTTAAGTATTATCGTGCATGTAGAATAAAAAAATTGTATTTGTACTTGGGAGTACACTCCCAAGCCCGCTTCCATCTTGGACTCAGTCAATCATTCAAGGGCAAACTTGTCAATCAATGTTGTTAGAAGAAAAAAAGAGTTCTCTTTTTCTCTTCTAACATCATTGTTGTCAATGTATAGTCAAAGTCAAAGTCAAAATTCATTTATTTCAATTAGGCTTAGTTTATAAGCACTTTTGAAAGGTCAAGATTATGTCATAATTTAATTTAATCTAATGGTGGTAATAATAGTCGAAAATTTAAAACTAAAGTTACGAGGATTCCAAACGCGCCTTGGTCCGAGAAGAGCCCACTACAATCTCATCCAAGGCTTAATAAAATAAAACTACCTATAATTTGAACAGTACAAAACTACGAGAACATACCAAACTGCTAGGTATACACACGAGTACGCCGATAGATGATTTAACATCGAACATCGCAGCGAGTTCAACGGCACAAATGTTCCGTTAATTGCAGATACCTGTTTGATGCAACTTCTAAAACGAGAATTGGGCGCTTGCAACACAGAACTTTAATTTGGAAGTCTCGGTCTGAACCTGAACTGTAATAAATCCAATTTAAAGTTATATACCTACATATCGATTTCGAGTATAAGTAGATATTAGATTGGAATTTCGTTGATGTCTTCACTAGCCACTGCGTTCACGCGAAATTAGGTTTACTTCTTAAGCGACTAAAAATAAAGCAAGCTTGAAAAGGCAGATGATATCGTAATGAAGTAATGAATTATTTGTCTAATAAAGGTTATTAAAATTTTGCATGATTAAGTAGTAATCATACAAAATGAAAATATTCGGCATGAATGATAGATAATAATAATAAACTACAATTCCTTGAACAAAAATTACTTGTGAAATGAACCAACAGGAAACGCTTAGAAGATATAAGAAAATAACTCTGAGCACTATGCCGTCATTTCTGAGCGGTGCAGGTGAGTATGCGCGTTTTTCTGATATAGTAACAGCCTTCTAAGCGTTATTTACGTTGGTTCATTTCACAGGTAATTTTTGTTCAAAGGCTTCTAAAAAGTCTATTGAATTGATGAATTTAGAATAATTTCAATAAATACTACGTTACCTATGTGTAAAATTTAATGCTTTGTACGACCTTGAAGATAACTTCGTTTTGTTTGTACGACGCATTATGTCAACTGTGTAAGCCTGTTAGTAATTTTCCTACCGCGTACCTTCTATTAATTACGATAAGACCTTAAACTATTGTTATAACTTCAGCGGCGGTAATGCAGGTCCCAGGAAAACTTACTCGGTTGGGACTTAAATAACATTCTGTTGTTGCTACGAGGTCAAGAGTTTCAATAATCTGCTAAAGTCACGTTTGTAGTTAGCACGAGTAGTTATGTAAAGGCAAAGGCAACTTCGATGGCTCGAATTCTACGCGAAAATGCAAATTGGGTAGAATCACAATTTGTGCTTGATTGTTATTCGCCCTCGGAGCTCGCATTTAACAAATGGAACAACCAGGTAAAAGATTCGGTAAATAAATTACGAAATGAATAGCTACGCTTTAACCTGGATCCATGGTCGCTGTAATACTGCTGTTTCTTGAATTGCAGGAAAAATGTACACTTTGCTGTTATTACTTTGTTATTTATTTAATGGTTTCTATGGGCAGATAAACAAATCGGCAAAAATATCGGCATCGCGTCAACTCAAGTGAATATCTGATTTTCATAGGTAAGCTTTTTAAAAATTTTGCACCATTCTAATGAAACCGGTTTAAAGGACATCCTTTGATAGATTTTAATGTCTATAACGGATATAAATTATAGATTTAGATTTATCTATATATATAAAAATGTATTGCTGTTCGTTAGTCTCGCTAAAACTCGAGAACGGCTTAACCGATTTATCTTATCTTGGTCTTGAAATGTTCGTGGAGGTATAGGGAAGGTTTAAAAGGTGAGAAAAAATCAAATGATTTCCAGGAAAACCCTAAAAACTGCCCTTTTCTATTTCCCATACAAACGTTTAAGAGTCAAGCGGTAGGGGTAGGGTAGGGGTAGAGTAGGGGTGGGGTAGGGGTAGGGTAGGGGTAGAGGTATAGAAGGGTTAGAGTAGGGATAAAGAATAAGTGCACTTATGTCAAAACGAAGCTTGACCGGGTCCGCTAGTATTAATAATAAGAATTACTCATGCAAAAACTATGGTAGAGCGTTCATCGAAATTGTAGGATAAGGGATACGACTATCAAATCTTATGGTTCAGTTAGTCTATGTGATGCACTCAACGGTATAATAGCCGGTGGATGCAGGACTATTGTAAGGAGTAAAGTACTTAGCCGTGCAGCTATAGATAGGGTGTTCTGAACTGGATAACTGGGTTATGGGGGTGATACGAGTATAACATAAATGGAACATCGAAGTATATCACGCTAGATATTTATATTTACTTGGTGCTCTCATATTTTCAAGTATATAGGCGTGGTTCACGTGAGAATAAGGGGATAAAATATAGCCTGTGACACTCACAAGTAACGTGGCCTTCTAGTGGTAAAGAATTTTCAAAGTCGGTTCAGTAGATCCAGATATTACCCCCTACAATACCACAAACTTTACCTCTATTTTATATTAGTATAGAACAGATGTAGGTTATTTGTGTCACGCATCTTCCCAGAATGTCATAAGAGTCGACAGATGATGTCTAGTGGCGATTAATCTCTCTTGACCGAATATGCGAGCAAAATTGTTTCCTTAACGACGACGTGGCTAATGAGTTCCGTTTCTATTGTTACACTGCTTCCGTCATCTCAAATATTACTTGCGTATGACTTGCGGTCAGGAATATTTTCACAATAATAATCCTTGAAATTATGTTTGTGTGCCATTATTTTATAGAATTCCAAGCAAAGCTTAGCCTCATAGCTCAATAGCTCAACAGTAAAGGGGTCGGTCTCATCACCGAGAGGTGGTGGTTCGATCCCCGCCCGTTGGTATATTGTCGCACCCACTCCTAATAGTCTTTCCGACCAGTTGGATCATATTTAAAGGATATGACAAATATCTTTTTTTTAAAGCCAAGGGTTATTTTTGTTAAAAGCTTTTGCCACTGCTAAACCTTGCCAGTCAACAAAGGAAATGTGAGGTGGGTATTTCTAGAAGGGTACTTAATTTAGATGCCTTACGTGAGATGTTGGGTAAAAAACATCCACTTTCAAGACGTGATCCCGGTACCAATGCTCCCGTCTTAAAAATACCTACCTGCTAGTAATTAAGTGAATCAGTTATATTAACTTATACACAAGTGTCTATTTTAGTCAAATATTCGTCTATTTGAAATTATTAGTAATTTTAAAGTTGTACAACATTTACCAAATTGTTGAAAGCTTAACGTGCGCCGAAAGCAGAAGAATAATGGTCGAAATCACTTCAAGCGACTGATTATGAGGATTTTCACATTAAATTTTTCACGTACACAGTAACTTATATAATGTGAAAATTTAAGGTTTGGTCTCCATTGTTTTAAAAAGATTACTTTAGACGTTCAGAAATAAGCATGTTAAGCAAAACAATCTATCCAATATTTTCTATAGATAGTTTCAAATTTGAATAATTTGTATGCTGCTAATTTGTATACGTACGATATACTTGTTAAAAGTTATACGTAGACTATACTTGTGTAGTTATAGGGATATATGTGATTGGCCTTTTATGGGAGTTTCGTGTTAACGGTGGCCGTATTATGCGGATTTCCGAACCTTTGTCGGTGACGAGGTGCGGTGAACGGGCAAAGTTATATTAACTGGGCGGCTACTGGTACTGGAATATTGTCTTTAGATATGATATTACTTTAGTGTGATATCACATATACCTACTCATGTGTCATATTACGTGTCTACATCATATTCTTGTATATACTTGTATATTATATTCAGAAGCACAATTATCCGCCCACTTTAATATACCCGCGTCATATTAAAGAGGGCGGATAATTGTGCCTCCGAGTATGTTATTTTTTTATTTCTTTTTTACAAAAAGTAGCAGACGCCCCGTGATATCACCCGCGTAGTTCCCGTTCCCGTGGGAATACAGGGATAAAATTAGCCAAAATATGATTACCTCCTACAACTTCACAAAGTCACAAACTTTGCCTCTTCATAACATTAGTAGAGATAAATTACTGTTTGTTAGTTACGCTAACACTCTGAAATGGCTTTAACTATTATACACTGATTTATTTTTTTGTTTCGTTACGGGTTAAAAGCAATAAATGATTGGGGAAATTCAAAGGAAAAACCACAAAAACATCACTATCTTAAATCGGCAAATTCAGCATGTTAGCTAATCTTAATAGTTTTTGTATAAAACTTCTAGAATTCTAAATGCAAACTATGTTCTCGAAAAATACGAAGAAGTACTGTTCGTCTAGGTACTTTGTCATGAAAATTTTACATGCAGTTTAGATAAAACCTTTCGACGTAGACATGACATAATTATTTTTTTTTATTCCGTGACATTGCGATCCACTATTTTTTTGTAAGCTATTACTATTTGATAACATAATGATTATAGCTTGGCAAATACGTTCGTAACACTCCCGATGGTCCGCGCTGACCGGGAGGGGGAGGAACTCCGCGCGCACGATTTCATACCCGCGTCCGCATCTTAGGCGTGTCGTCAACGAACTTGCCAAGCTATAGAAATTTCTCCGTTAGAAAACATGCAATCACCCGAGTTCCCGGTTTCACAAATTGCGGATTTTTGACGTGACAACGTCTTATAATTCGATGGAACCGGCTGCACACTCGAAAAAAGATGACGTCATGCGTCGTTCCCTCGCTCTAGGTTGCCAACATTTTTTTCAAGAAATAAAGTATATTCTGGTCTATGTAGATAATTAAACAGTATTTTAGAAAAACGAACATGTTCTTTTGAAAAGTGCAATCAATTCATCAGTATTTTCTTATGACGTTGTCACCTTCAACTGTCGTCAGTAAACCGATTTTACACAAAGGATTTTTTTTGTAAAACATATTATCAAGTAATTTTAATATTTTCTTTTGGCTCATCTTGTATTAAGTCGTTCTTGATCTCAGTGTTCTTAGATGTCATCCGCAGTTGCGTCTATTGTATAAAGAATCTTTCAGTTTCTCGACGGGCCTTTTTCAAGACTCTTATCTCCACGCCCTGTTCCATAACCGACACCAGCAGACTACTTTTTCAGTTTAATTAAGAACTTTAATTGCTTCTCTCCACCAACTGTCGTGCCGTGTAATAACTCTTAGGATTTAGTCTTACCTACCTTTCTTTCATTCCTTGCGAAAGGTAATTTTCATTTATCAAAGTTATAAAGCTACTATAATTTAAATTCCTTTCTCCTTCCATCTCTCCTTTAAATTTTAAGTTACTGTCTTTATTATTTGGGGAATAATTTAACTAAATTTACTCTACTGATTGTTTTTCATGAGAATTTCAAGATAGTTCTGACGATTTGGTTTGCTTTTCAACATAATTAAAAACGTAGAGGTTCTCGAAAATTCAGCCTATCATACTTTCTAACTATGACCACGTGTCAATGTTGATATCACTCTAAATTAGATAGTAGATACTTTTTAATCAGGATCATTGTATATTTAGCTATCTATATGATTAAGTTAAGCAAATATATAACTATAACGCTAATAATTTTGGCTGGTGGGAGGCTTTGACCGTGGCTAATTATCATCCTACCGGAAAAGACGTACCGCCAAGCCATATATATATATATATATATATATATATATATATATATTATATATTGATATCTAAATAATAAAACTTATGATAACATGAATGTACTTTTTCAGTGGACTGTGGCAATAAATACGATTTTAAAAATGATTCACCAGACTGAGCTCGTTTGCCAAAATATTCGTTAATAGTGTAGAAATATGTAAATGTATCCAAATTGTTTGAAATTCATATATAAAGTCTGTTGTTGAAATTAACCTTTAGTAGGCGTGCTCCGTCCACAAACGGGTCATCTGATAGTTAATATTCAAAGGGTCGTACGATCACGGATTCCGAGCGTGTCCCACTTCCACCGCATCGTAACGAGCTCTCAGAGCCTTCCCTTTATTTCCGAAATTGTACTCGACATCGAAACGAAGATTCTTATTAATTTTGTACTAACTATGTGACTCGCCTTATACGTGTTTTTCCTAATAGACGGAGAGCCAGCGACATCCAGACCTTCGATATACTTATATTATAAAGCTGAAGAGTTTGTTTGTTTGTTTGTTTGTTTGTTTGATTGAACGCGCTAATCTTAGGAACTACTGGTTCGATTTGAAAAATTCTTTCAGTGTTAGATAGCCCATTTATCGAGGAAGGCTATAGGCTATATTTTATTCCCGTATTCCTACGGTAACGGGAACTACGCGGGTGAAACCGCGCGGCGTCAGCTAGTTTTATAATAAATTTTATAAAAGCTAAAAATTTGTCAGCTCAAACTCCTATCTATGGAGTTTGGACCGTGGTGGCTTTGGCGTGGATGCTTTTCAAGCATCCAAACCCTCAAGTATGAAGTATATTTTTATCGGCATAATATGAGAAATGATATAGTTATATAATGATATAGTGGTAGGAGGTTTTAAGGATCCAGACCCTCAACTGTCCAAGTATAAAGTGTATTTTTTTCATAGTTTACTCGGCATAATATGAGAAATTATATTCCCAGTCGCCAGTCACTTGGCTTCGTGGCAACCCTTCGCTAGAGACCCTTGAAGTTTCAAATTAAATTAGTGTTTTTCGAAGGGTTGCCGCAAAGCTAAGTGACTGGCGACTGGGAATATAATTTCTCATATTATGCCGAGTAAACTATGAAAAAAATACACTTTATACTTGGACAGTTGAGGGTCTGGATCCTTAAAACCTCCTACCTCCCAAATCTACCACGGTCCAAGCTCCATAGTTGGTTATCGTACTTACTTATGGTAGGAGCATGAGCTGACAAACTTTCAGCTTTTATAAAATAACGAAGGTGTGGGGTTCACTGGCTCTTAGTCTATAATGTGGTTATCCTCCTCATTAATGTCCATTGAGGTCATGGCTATCGCAGGAGATATGTAAACTGTTACTCTCTAGTGTTACTCATTATATCAGGAAAATAATTCACGTGCTCTTTAATACGTGTAAATATGTACAGGACTACCTTTGCTTTAATATTCCATGCAGTTGGAAGCGATTCATATTTCCGGTTATTTCATAAAATGTCATAATTAGCTTTTATTTTATCCGGTAATTCTACATGCATTATATTAAATATCTGGATGACTGAGTTTCGCGGGATTTTTTTAATATTTGACCTTATGAAATTGTCTTTACATGATAACACCTCTTAAATTTTATTTTTATATTGCTCAAGAAATAGGTGTAAATAACAATAATTAATTAATTCAAAAATATATTATAAATTCAAGATTAAAGTTATTATATACTTGTAGATTATATCACTAAACAAAATAGAGAACATTTTAATAATCCAATTCATAACTTCAAGTTGAATTTTGAAACCTGCCTTTTCAATTTCACGGTTGGAAAGCCTCGCTTCAGCTATGCAAAGATGCGTTTAATGCAGTGAGCCTTCATTCTGGTGATGCGTGGGTCGGGTTTGCGAGTCTCACTGGGGCGTTTACGATTGGACCATTTGAGAAATATCAGGAAATAGTTTTCATATTGTTAGTATATATAGTTATGCATATGCCTGACTTATTGGTCTGGTGGTCAGTAAATGTGACTCCGGATTACGAGATTAGGTTTTCTTTCTTCCAATAAGTGTTCAGTAATGATTTTCACCCCGGAGTTGGGAATTTAGTGGTATCATGCCCCTGTGTCTTAGAAAACACGTTAAGTTGTTGGTCTCAGTCATTATCATTAACATCTGATAGTGATCATAAAAAAGTTTAATTATTATCATCCTAATTCCGCCAACCCGCATTGGAATCGCGGTTTCTACTGATTCGGTAGAATTAAGCTCTATATTCTATCCTTATAGGAGAGGGAATGTATCCCCTCTCCTATCCTTAAAGGAGAGAAGATATAGAGGGGATATATCGCCTGTCCTATCCTTATAGGAGAGGGGATATAGAGCTTAGTTCTGCCTAGTACTGCAGTGAACTGTTAAAATGGGCTACTGATGGTGATGCTACTATGCATATATTTGTATTATTACAGCCTGTACGGTCTACGGATTGGTGTTTGTTTGGTGGTGAGTTTTGACAGTAGCTAGTTACCAAACTCCTAACAAAGAGCAATCTAGAATTCTTGTAAGTACGAGTATAATGCAGTGTAGAAACCAGTCAGTGAATATTATTAAAATTAACTAGTATCTACATGTTTAAAGTAAGCCACTGGCCAATCATCTTAGAATGTATGTGGTATGAAAAATCCAGTTAAATAATTTTGACAGGGGTTTCTTCATAGCCAATTTTAATGTTAAATCATAATCATCATCAATGAAATTATTCCTGCACTATTCGAAGCGAGATATCGAATTTAGACCCATCTCGCTGTTCCAATACCGATTGGGTCATAAATTCAACCTATCTGGTTGCTCCAATAAATTTCAAAATATAATAGGTAACGATTATTATCAGTAGCGATAAAGACTATCGTTATGATGTGATAAAATCTTTATTTGCGGGTCAGAGCTTTTTTATTACGTGACGTAATGTAAGTATCACGTGCTGCTTACTTTTTCTATTAGTTTGGTCCTAAAATGTTACAACAATAGTGTAAGCGACGCAATTGTATATTTTATTTGTAAATGTTTTAGTGAAATAAACTGGCCGGGCATATAACGGAACGTATAACGTCCAAGGGCTGTCAGTTTTGACAGATATTTGAATATACCCAGTTCGTTACGAATTACCCAATTGTCAACATCCCTTGCAACGATATACGTCCTGAAGAGCTCATTTTCGCCGAATATTTCTGTGTTTTGTTTCGTCCGTTACAAAGTGGTCCTTCGAGCCGGATTTCTGTGTTTTGTTTCGTCCGTTACAAAGTGGGTATAAAATGTTACACAAATCTATAACTTTGTTTTATATTAAGATCTATACATAATATTATAAAACAAAGTAATCTGTCTGTATGTTCGCGATAAACTCGAGCCAAGCTACCGAACTGATTTTCATGCGATTTTCACCAATAGACATAATATAATGACTAATGGGGAAGATTTAGGTACTTATATAATTTGTCAAGGTTATATTTTGTGTATATTGATTATAACCTTCTCTCCGTTTTTCGTTATTTGAAAACTAGCGGACGCCCGCGACTTCGTCCGCGTGAAACTCAATGTAAACTTTCAACTACCCTACCCCTACCCTACCTCTATATTGAAATTTTTTCCGAATTTTCTTTGCTATAAACCTCACGGAGCCCGAGACCTTTCGAACGAATGCAAAACCGTGGAAATCGGATCGTGCGTTCTGGAGTTATAGCGTCAGGAAGGAAAACCCGACTTATTTTTATATAGTAAGAAAAAGACTAGCGGACGCCCGCGACTTCGTCCGCGTGAAAGTAGATGTAAACTTTCAACTACCCCTACTCTAGCCCCACCCTACCCTATCCCTACCCTGTCCCTACCCTATCCATACCCTACCCCTACCCTACCCCTACCCTACCCCTACCCTACCCCTATCCTACCCCTACCCTACCCCTAATTTTCTTTGCTATAAACCTCACGGAGCCCGAGACCTTTCCAACGAATGCAAAACCGTGGAAATCGGTTCGTGCGTTCTGGAGTTATAGCGTCAGGAAGGAAAACCCGACTTATTTTTATATAGTAGACTAGCGGACGCCCGCGACTTCGTCCGCGTGAAACTCAATGTAAACTTTCAACTACCTCTACCCTACCCCTACTCTACCCCTACTCTACCCCTACCCTACGTTGAAATGTCTCCTAAATTTTCTTTGCTATAAACCTCACAGAGCCCAAGACCTTTCCAACGAATGCAAAACCGTGGAAATCGGTTCGTGCGTTCTGGAGTTATAGCGTCAGGAAGGAAAACCCGACTTATTTTTATACCTATAGTAGAGAAGATATGACGATAAGTGTCAGAAAAATCAAGCCGCCTGAGAGCTTTCAATGAAAACACTGTGTAAACATAGGCGATCACTTATCCGCAACGTATGTATCGGACGCATCGCATCAAACGGATTTTTAATTTTACGGTAGATAAAATCCGTACGATGCAAACAATACGATGCGGATCAGTGGACGCACTTGTATAATCTACTATATAAAAATAAGCCAGGTTTTCCTTCCTGACGCTATAACTCCAGAACGGACGAACCGATTTCCACGGTTTTGCATTCGTTGGAAAGGTCTCGGACTCCGTAAGGGTTTATAGCAACAAAGAAAAAGGGGTAGGGTAGGGGTAGGCATAAGTCAAAGCGAAGCTTGACCGAGTCCGCTATTTTCTATACAAAGATGACTAAAAATCTGTTTGATGCGATGCGTCCAATGCGTGCGATGCGGATCTGTGGAAGCCTGCCATAATCAAAATCAAAAAATCATAAAAAAATAAATTGGCTATGTTGTATAAAAATTGTAAGAAAACTATCTAAAGTGTTTAAGTGACCGTCAAATTATACAATTACATATATAGAACTTATAATTATATAATTTATTAAATATATAAACACAAACACAAACAATAAGGGTGGTTCCAAGTACCTAATAATAACAAAATTAATGTTAAGTGTACTTAACTTGTGTTATTAAAAGCTACAGCAGATTTATGTGGAAATCCAATATTTCTCATTCATCTAGTGTAGGTGTATGAAATATGATATGAATGAAAGCTAAATATAGTAAGAGAAATGTAATAAACCAGAGCGCCAGACCATACCTACTGATATAATAAACTTGTGACATGTGAATGTACTTATTACGCCTTTAAAGAAGCCTCAATAGCTCAACGGTTAGAGGGTTCGGACTCATCACGGAGGGGTTGTGGTTCGATCCCCGCCCCGTTGGTCTATTGTCGTACCCACTCCTAACATAGTCTTTCCCGATTAATTGGAGGGAAATGGGAATATTGGTCATATTTAAAAAAAATGTGTCAAATATTCTTAAAAAAAAACTTGTTTAATAATTGCAGACATACACGTTGGTATATAAGCCTTTGATGAAGAGATTTTTATCATTTTATAAAATCCGAAACTTTGCAACTCATGCTTCTACATGCTTTAAAAGTTTATATCGTTAACGGTGTCTGTCGAAAGGTTGTCTCAAATTCTGACCGCAAATACAGCTTGTTTCAAATTGTAAGCTAGTGTATTGTTTGTTGCAGTCGGACCCGATGAGACCGGCCGAGGCTGAGCGCAGTAGTCCCCGGATGTCGTGAGCTCTGCCCCCGGGAGCGCACCGTCGCCGTGATGAGCACAGCCCGCCAACATGCGTCGGCGGCCATTTTGAATCGGCAACGGACACGTTTGACGGCGCGCGATGGCCGTCGGCGGCGCCCGAGCGTTCAGCCCACCAGCGCAACCACGCGATTCCACCCCGCTGCTACACTATGAGATGTGGAAGCACGGCAAGTGGCGACAAAAATCCCCACCAAGGACAAACGCAGCTGTCAGAGTTCCCAGATAGAGATTGTACAGTGAGACGTTTGGTGACGTTTTGTTTAGTTGGCCTAAGTGTTACTGTGTCGTGTAAATATAGTGGTGTGTAGATGTTAGAGATGGCTGACGGTAGAGGGTCGCGCGCGCCGCTGCTGGAGTGCGGCGAGTACGCGCACAAGTCGCCCACGCCGCGCTGCTGCCTGTGGCTGGCCAGCCATGTCAACGTGAGGAAGTGCGTCGCCGGCGTCATGCTGCTGTCCGTCCTCACCATATTCTTCTATACGTATTATGTCACCATGCCGCTGACGAGGTGAGTTCGTATATTTTTGAAATAATAAATAGTTTTATATAAATGATCACCACTAAAATTCATCATCATTATCATCATGGATTATTATTATTGATGGACGTCAACTGCTGGACATGAGCCTCTTGAATAGAATACACCAGCGGCTTCCTGGAACCCTCTAAATGTCCTTAGTCTAACTGGGAGGGAGAGGGGGTCAAACAACACTGCACTTTCCGAAACAGGTCGCTATTCCAGAACCTTGGGACCCCAACGTACTTTGGATATTCGCGAAATATGCCCTGTCCATTGCAACTTGAACTTCGCGACAGATAACGACCAAGTGCCATCATAATAACCAGCCTATTATTTTACCAGATCTGGACGCTGGCGGTACACAACCGTGGTGTTTGAACGTCCATGCAAGAGGCCTATGTCCAGCAGTGGACGTCCATCGGATGTTAATGATGATGATGATGATTTTACCAGAACATGGCAAAGACAGGCTTCTTTATAAATAGGAGAGGGCTATGCAGCATAGATCGAACATACTGCTATACGATAGCAGTATGTTTCGCACGCATTATCCCTGAAAGGCGATAATATTTGACACATATTATTTAACAATGACTATGGAATATTAACGATAACGACCGAGAGTGATGGCTTAATCTGCTCTTTGAGGCATGGGTATGAAACACGTGCAAGTTTTGAATTCTAAGCTTTAACTAAGAATTTCTTGGAAGAAAGAAATTCAGGATTCAACTCCGCATCCGAGGCAGGGACCGATTTACACTCTCAAACTTACATTCACACTCTTAAACTTACTTAATGACACGAGGGTGCTTTACTTTCATTGTTGCTGGCTAATAGCCACTGAATGTGATCTCGCCACGATCTAGCGCTCAGGTGGCCTCTTAGCGCTTGGAGGAGAGTGTGGATCCAAGGTAAAAAAAGACGTCAGAAATGATGATGGTAGACATTGTTGTTGTTACACATAGGTAAGCGTATATGAATAGATGCGCTTTTTGCACGTGCTCGCGTTTGCATTAACAACCTTGTTATAATGAATCAGCGATCGCAGATATCGACTTTACTCGTACACATTAATTATTCCGCACCGCTATGTCAGGAACTATTTCTGCATAGCATTCGAGGGAGAATTTACAACGAAAACGTAAGCGCGTGTGTACCATTTTGCATTGGCACGTGCATCGTTTTTAATATACAATTCATGCATTTCGTTATTAAATTTAAAATTAAAACGTCGTGGAACATGCTCGAACATAATTAATTACTCTAGCCGAAATATCGCGCGCCATTCGCACAAAATCCAATTTACTTGCTAACTATCGGGAACAAACATGGTGCTGTTGGTGAAATTAATAATATGAAATTATCGCGCTCGGTCACCTCGCACTGTATTGGGATTAGTGAGCCATTGTTTCCATTGTGTGTGCTACTATGTAATTTTAGTTTAAACCGCATTTACAGCAATTTAATGCGTTCGGCGTTTTGATGCGGAGTACATTAGTCAGCACACATTTCACTGGGCATTACGGTAGTCATAACTAATCTTGCTTATTTCAAATTTGTGCTTCATTAGATAGTAATGCGGGCTCGCCGCAGTCAATGCAAATTTGTGCGCCAGTTAAACGATATATACCAAATTACGGAACGTTTTAGTGTATCTGGTAATCGTTTTGTTGTTATTTTCATATTATATTCAGCAGTGATGGCCTAGTTAGTTACAGTGTGATTCAGTTAAAGGATTTGCAAACCTTTGTATTTAGTAATTGCATATAACTTTAATTTGTCTTTTTATTTTAACTATAAGCAATTATTAGCGATCATTTGTACCGCCGTACTTCCTAGAAGTTCATATTTTAACGGTGTCCGTTAAAGAGCTTTCACGTAGATATTTGTTATCTACTACCTCCCAAAGCTTAATTTATGTATAATTGAGTACGCGCATGGGCTAAACAATCTTTTCTATACTAATATTATAAAGAGGAAAACTTAGTTTGTATGTTTGTTTGTAATGAATAGGCTCAAAAAGTACTTGACCGATTTTAAAAATTCTTTCACCATTCGAGGGTAAGTAGGGGTAGGGGTAGGGTAGGGGTAGGATAGGGGTAGTTGAAAGTTTATATCGAGTTTCACGCGAACGAAGTCGCGGGCGTTCGCTAGTAATTTATAAAATGACAAACGTCAGGCCATGACATGCCAATAAAATAAAAAAAATAATTGTTTTCAACACAAGTATCAATTTCCTAGTTAGGGTTCCTGTTAGTAAACTTTATGGTTTAAGTTATACCGTCATATCGCCGCGAATTTTGGCAGTTTCACAACCAGGCGAACTATATAAGGAACTTACTCGCAACTCGATATCCCCCTAATTAACTGGGAGATGATAAACTTAAACTTGCAAGTTTGCAAACTGTAATCGTGTTGCATCATTAGCGTCTATGTTAACTAAATAATTAATTCATGATACCTAACAACTGGCAGCTCGATATCGTTGTGTTTGGAAATCCATGCAAAAGGCCCATGTCCAGCAGTACACGTCTATCATCATCAGCCTTTATCCGTCAAATGCTGGAAATAGGCCTTTCCGAGAGCTCGTCACCACACACGACCCTCCGCCTTCCTCGTCCAGCCACTTCCCACTACCTTGTTAATGTCGTTTGACCATCTGGCTGGAGAGCGTCCAACACTGCGCTTGCTGGTACATGGTCTCCACTCTGTGGATGTCCATCGGCTGTTAATGTTGATGATGATTTAGATGACGTTTGCTGACGGTAATGATTACGTAAACGACAAAATTGCTTGCAAATGAAATGTATTACATGACAGGCTACTTAGGTATATACCTATTGTTTATATATGGTGATAAACTAAAAAAGGATAAACCTGGCTGAGTTTGTTGTGGGCTCTTCTCGGAACAAGGCGCTTTGGAACCCTCGTAACTTTAATTTGAGGTTTTCGAATAATTATTATCACCATTATCTTAAGTTAAATATTATTAGCTGACGTTTCGAAAGAGCTTGTAAACTTTGAAATAAATGAATTTTGATTTGTTTTAAAGAGCAGTGATAGCCTAGTGGATATGACCTCTGCCTCCGATTCCGGAGGGTGTGGGTTCGAATCCGGTCCCGGGCATGCACCTCCAACTTTTCAGTTGTGTGCATTTTAAGAAATTAAATATCACGTGTCTCAATCGGTGAAGGAAAACATCGTGAGGAAACCTGCATACCAGAGAATTATCTTCATTCTCTGCGTGTGTGAAGTCTGCCAATCCGCATTGGGCCAGCGTGGTGGACTATTGGCCTAACCCCTCTCATTCTGAGAGGAGACTCGAGCTCAGCAGTGAGCCGAATATGGGTTGATGACGGACGGATTTGTTTTGATGATAATGTTAATGATGATGATGACGATGACGATGACGATGATGGTGATGATGACCTAAAAACTAAATGTTTAAATCAAGAAATAACGTGCATAATACGAGTGGATGTTTCCTTTGCGCGGCGCTTGGATTATAGTTTACGAAAATTCAAAACACCCCTCTAGTTTTGTATAAAGTTACTGAATAGTGACGCTTTGGCAGTTGTGGACTCCCCTCAGTTCCATTGTTGGATCGCGTGACAGCCGGTAAAGCCTTTCAATCTTGTTATATATTTAAATATAATATTTGCTTTCAGTTTTGGAAAACGGGCCAGTCGCCATTGTACTCTTGTATAATGGATTGATGTCTTTTTAACCTTCCTTTTATGTTTGTATCGTTTAATCGTCGACCGAGAATTCTCCTTTGCCATGCACGAAGTGAATTTAAATATGTTGGCACATTTTTTTTTTCAAGTATCGAAAAAGATTTATTGCGCATAAAATTAGCCGTTAAAGCCGGAAATTGCTTCGCAAAAGAATTAAAAGCATTTAACTTTGTGCCCGAGCGTCCTTGTCGCCCTTTGTTTGGCAGCTTTTCACTTCTAAATTAGAACGAGGAGGCGAATATTTCAGAGTAATTTATAACGTGATTTTATGTAATTAGGGCGGATGTCGTGTAGCCAGAACGGTAATATTTTATTTTATCGGCCAAAATTTACACCGCCAAGATGAGCGGGAAGGGCGGCAAGTTTCCCCGGATCCCGTGGAATTTATAGCGAAACTTGTGTTCCGCCTAATTAATGGAAGCTGCTTTGGTAACTTCGGTTCTTATAAATCTGATGATTTTAAAGGCTTTTGTTTTAACGCCGTTTATTGGCAAATTTTACGGAAATTCTCTTTTAAATTGCTTGTTAAATGCGAACATTAAAACTTTTTCAATTGTCGTATCGCGGTACTCTTGAATGTTGTTCTACTTTTTGGAAAAATATTTTAACATCTCAGCCGAAACTGAATAAATAATACATACTGATATTATGATTGCAATTGGTATTTATATTATAAATACGCAAAGCGAAACCTATATACTTACTTCTTTTTCCGATAACCAAGAAGGAGGACTATTGAATTTGCAGCTGAAAAATTAAATGGAAAAGGAGTGTAGGTTAGTACCTAACATATATTTAAATCATCTAACATATATTTCTATTTAAATTAAATTGCGTTTAGCAAACACACAGTATGCCAAAGCTAATGTAAAAGCAATGGTAGGTTATAAAAACGATTTCAATATTTTAATGAAATAATTGATTTTTTTAATTAGCAAAAAATAATTTACTGCTACACGAAAAGCATTAGGTACCTGTTATCTATTTATTTTTTGAACAGCACATCATCATCATCATCATCAGCGGATGCATACAGATCCGTCCACTGCTGGACAATAGTCATTTCCTAGAGCGCGCCACCACACACGATCCTCCGCCTTCCTCATTCAGCCACTGCCCACATATATATCACATAAATCAACAGATATAATATGTAAGAAGTAGAATACAGACGGCAGAAGCTTTACATAGGAGCTAAACTTTTTTGAAATTGAAATTCAATACTTGGACTAAGTAGCCAATTACAAAGAATAGGTATATTAAAAATATGAACCTTTATTATGAATAGAACAATTGTTAAATAATGAATTGGGTTTATTTGTCGTACTAGCTTTCGCCGGATGGCAAATAAAAAGTATCTTTGCCTCTGTTATTCTTTTCAGCGCTTCGTTAAAGTTTCACTCCGAAGGAAGGGGCGGAGCTTTCATTAAAGCGAAGAGGCAACTACGCCAACAGAACGGCTTCAGACCGCGATAACCATATCTTTCGGAATTTACGAGACCGTTCTGGAAATTGACAATCATTTCAATGATGTCTGGAAGCGTCCAAAGCTTGCTTTATTATTCGTTCGAGGGATTTTACAGCGCTAATTTTTTATTCACGAGCATTTAAATGTAACACGTAAAGCGTGTTGGAAGATGACCAACAATTAGCCTGATTTGTGAAACATACAATGTAGTAAAATGTGCATGTGTGTGAAGCACACAAAACTAATGTTGTAACGTAATTTTTAAAGCGCTCTGAACTCTAATTAAACCCTCTTTAGGTATATTTTTTGAGTCAAATTGTTTATGTTTAATGGGTATACCCAAAACCAGCCGTCACCCATTTTTAAAAATGAACTTTTTGGTTGGACGTGAATATTTTTATGGCTATGTTTGCATTATAACAAATATGAAGAGATTGTGAATTAAGATTTTGTTATTATTTTGAAGTTCCCTTTCTAGATAAAGCTGTAAGAACAAAAATAAAGTAATAAAAACATTTAGTTTAATTATTTATTACTTAAGTTGTGATCCCTTTAAAAATTTTTCGATTTATAATCTGTACTTTCAAGTTTTAATTTTTTTGTACTACTACCTGTGTAAACCAGAAATATATTGAAAAAGCCACCGACATTAACAAATTGCAAGTGATTATTTTTATTTACTCACATAATACGTTATTTAAATAGAAAATCATTTTATTATTGTTGTCGTTTAATATACGAGTATGTGAGTAATAATGATTTTGTAAGATAAGGGCAATAAAATATTGACTATCATGGAAACCCTATCCGAATTCCGTGCCTACGTATAAATATTCGGGCAAAAGTCTTTTATTTATTCTCACGCGTTTGAGATAAACCGTAATAGCTCTTTGATGTGGCTTCAGCTGAGGAGGCAGGCCCAACTTTGGCAGCTTGTGATTGATTTTCATCAAAAATCCGCAGGCGGATTAGATACAAAGTAATTTTGAAAAGTTTTAATTACCTGATCCGTGTTTTATATCTGCGAGAAGATGTAAAAGAAAATGAATCCACAATCGTTTTACCAAAAAAAAAGCGTTTAATAAAAATAATCTCCCACAAAATTTAAGCTGGATAATTAATTGACGATTACGAGCGGGGCAATTGTGGGACGTAGTCTCTTTGATTGAAACGTAGTTTAGTGAAAACGTAAATTCTGCTATTAGGTCGTAGTATGGAGTTATTATGGATATAATTAAATTTATTTATTACTAGCCGATACTTCGCGGTTACACCAACGTTGTTCCCGTTCCCGTAAGAATAAACTACAGCCTTAAACACTCACAAGTAACGTGGCCTTCTGGTATTAAAATAATTTTCAAAATCGGTTCAGTAGACCCAGAGATTAGAGGGGTGTTGGAGTGAACCTGTGTCCTTGGTGTGAACCAAATCCTTAACTGAACTAGGCACAAAAATCTATTACAAAAATTGTGTGGATTTTGAAAAAGCTTAAACTTTCGATGCTCATTTTTCCGTCATTTCTGGTGCCCCTCTAAACGGGATGCCCTAAGCAAATAGCTTATAGGCTAGTTACCAAGGCCGCTAATAACTCTTGACCGGAAAATACCTATGTACTGAAGTGTACAGATAACAGTAAGTAGTAAATTCTTTTACTAATCATTGAAAAATAAGTCAATCAACTAATATACTCTAGGTTATTCCACAAGTAATTGGTAGAGTTGAGGCATTCGTAAACTTAGTGCCAGATGGCCTGCGCCGTTTATTTTGTTCTTGACTTCAATAATTCCCGCTGTAGAGTTTAGGCGAATGCTGTTTGTTTCAAATAAACGATCCGCTTAACTAAATGGATGTGACTCGCCTCACATGCCGCTATTACTTGAGATGGGACAGGAACGTTTACGGTACAAAATGAACTAATGCAACGTTCACGGAAAATTAAATGTCTATACAAATATACATACTCGTATATAGGTATTTTTACGTGCGTATGTCGTCATCAACCCATATTCGGCTCACTGCTGAGCTCGAGTCTCCTCTCAGAATGAGAGGGGTTAGGCCAATAGTCCACCACGCTGGCCCAATGCGGATTGGCAGACTTCACACACGCAGAGAATTAAGATAATTCTCTGGTATGCAGGTTTCCTCACGATGTTTTCCTTCACCGATTGAGACACGTTATATTTATTTTTTTTAAATGCCCCGGACCAGTTAGGCTAATAATCCACCATGCAAACCTAATGAGATTGTCATACTTCACATATGTAGAAAATAATTCAGGTATGCAGGTTTCCTTATGGTGTTTTTCCTCCACTCTTTGAGATACGTGATATTAAATTAATAGTAAATTCACAACAGAAAAGTAGGAGGTGCACGTCCCTGACTGGATTCGAACCTACACCTTCCGATTCGAAGGCAGAGGTTACATCCACTGGGCTATCACGGCTCTACTATAAAAGTGTTGGTTTTTAAATCCGCGTTAACTACTCGGTCTTTCAATTTTGGTAATGCGGATTAGTCATACCTGCTCTCGAATATAAATAAACGTAATGTTGAAATCAATATTATCAGTTTACTAGCGGTCGGCCGCGACTTCGTCCGCGTTGGAATTCAGTTATTCACAAACTCGTGGAAAGCAGATTTTTCGGGATGAAAATAGTCTATGTCCAGAATAAAATCAATTTCCATTCCAAATTTCAGCCAAATCGCTTCAGTAGCCACAGCGCAAAGGGGAAACAAACATACACACACACAAACTTTCGCCTTAAAATATTAGTGTGATAAGAGAGAGAGTCAGTCCTGAGAAGAGAGGGGGTGTGGAGCTTAGACCCACCACGCTGCTCCAAAGTGGGTTGGCGGGCTGAGGGTGATATTGTCAGAGTAATTTACCACTATCAGATGTTAATGATAATGACCGGTATCGACGGCTTAAAGCGCTGTGTGTGTGTGTAGCACCACCATCCCAATTCCGAGCTGATCTGAAATCAAATAGGCTAATATACCAACGTTGAAACAAAAACGATCAATAGTAAACCTCTTTGTATTCGTATAAAGTGCAATCCTATCAAAAATTATGTGCCGGCGCTATTCCCAAAACTGCATTAATTCAATCTGATGCGACGTGTCGTGACAATGGCGCGTTTGTAGCCCTCGCAGCTTTCCATACATTTATCACGAACTATTGGTGGTAATATTTATGATGTACTGTTCCCAATAGTTTACTATTTTCAAATACAGTGTACGTATATTTACAAAAAATCCACAAAGAACCAAAAATAAATATTGACAAAGAAGAAAAGTTTGCTACCAAAAATTAAACATACGTAAGGGTCGTATATGCATAGTTTCACGTCCGTTGACATATTCTCCAATACCCTCAGATCAGCAAAGCGGCAGCATCAAACTATCGAGTTTAACTACTAAGAAAGTATGACTTGTAGGTATGTATTGTACACACATGCGGAACATTCGGCGCGGAATCGGTTGGGAAACGCTCGTAATGTTTTTCTAATTGCCCCCCTGACACACCAGCGACATCTTGCGACCGAAAGTTCGGCGCGTCTTAAGGTAGGCTTCTGTCCTTGGCGACCGCGACGCATGACCGCGACCTGCGACCGCGCGACCACTTTTATTTAGTGCTCCGTATAAAGCAATGGGTCGCGCAGTCGCAGGTCGCGGTTGAAAGTCGCCAAGAACGGAAGTCTACCTTTACTTGAAAACGCCAGCGAAGCGACAGACTGTCTGGCGCATTTGGTGTGTAAAATCGCCTGATAATTCCGTTGCTGAAGTTTCGTAAGCAAGCGTTCCACAAGTGTATCGCTATTACTTAAAGTTAGGGGAAGGTTTCCAAGATTCGACCTACACACTGTAATAGGACAAGTTAAATAAATTGAGCCCTTTTTTTACGCTGGGAAATGCTTTTAAGCATCCCGACCGTAGAGTGACAGGCAGAACTACTGGCATTCTACGGCCCGGTATGTGGGACTCACTGACACCAAAATACTCACTAAAACCCAGCGGAGCCACCACCAAAGGATTGTGAAAGAGTGGAAGGAGGTGCGCATATCGGCGCCTTCTACCACCCGTCCTTCTTCTGCGGAGTGAGTCAGCGTCAGGCGCCTGCTCACTCGCTGCTCCGATGCCTTAGAGTAATATTGTTGTCGTTTAACAGTTTAGTATGGCGCGACCGGGTGCCGCGGCCGCTGTCGCAGTGCTCGCTGCTGGCGTCGCAGCAGCAGACGGCGCGCGACCACCGCTCGGACGCGCGACTGCGCATCGACGCCAAGGTGCTGGTCATCGCCGAGTCGCTGTACTCGCGGCTGGGGCGCGACATCGCCGAGCTGCTTGTCGCCAACCGGATACGGTATGCTTTGTTCCTTGACACTTTTCCATGACCTCTCTGGTGCGTTTGGTAGTGCTGTAGGCCTCAACAAAGAGGTCCTGTATTCGATTACTTACTCCGGTCAATTTAGGATATTATTATTATTAAATTAGCTCAGGTCTGGTCTAGTGATAGGCATTGGCTGTGGCTAGCTATCACCCTACCAAAGACGCACCGCCAAGCGATTTAGCGTAAAAACCGTCAAAGGTAGAATAAACTTGTGCCTCTTCCAGTTAAGCCTGCTTCCATTTTGGACTGCATCGTCACTTAACATCGGCTGAGATCGCAGTCAAGGGCTAACTTGTCATTGAATAAAAAAGCTTTGTGCAAACACGATCGTAAATGTGATAGTGAACATATTTAGTTAGATAACGCCGTATGCCGGCCAATAATCATCGTCATCTTCATGTTTTCAAACGCAACAGCTCCATGGTTAAGGGGCCTGATCTCCGCCCGTTGGATTATTTTCGTACCCACTCTTAACACGGAATTTTTTCGACTAATCGCTGGGGAACAGGAATATTGGACATATTTAAAAGATACAGCAAATAGGCAGTAAGCAAGATGCAGCCTACGGTGGGACGCAGTAAAGAGGCACCTTAGGCAAGCTAAAGCCTAGAAGGTGGCTGACCGAGGCTTGGCAGCGTTAAATTTCGTAGAATGTATCGCAGACATGAAATACTTATTTTAATAGTTAACTGGTCGTAATTAAATAATTGAATAATTGTGCTATGTGCTTTTGCTATGTATTTATTTTCATTTGTTGTCATTTGTTGTAATTTAATATCGCCGTCTCCTATTTAACTACCTACCTAGTAGAAAGGCCGGCGAATATAATTTTGTACATTATTCTCAACTCTAGACCTTTCTTCCCCGTAGTCACGAAAGAAACAAGCCTTACAAAGAAAATTAAAAGCTAAGATATTACAAAAGTTAATAAAGCTCTTACAAAATGAAATATAATGTACGCTACCTACATATTTCTGAAAAAAGTAAAAAATTAACTTCTTGAAAGTTTTAATACTTGGAATTTGGATACCTACACCTACTTATTCCCTTTCTATTTACACTCATGTTATCAACTTAGAGCGCTGTCCTATTTGTGCGTTGCGTTTCGTTGCGTGACGTCGCAGCGTCGATTCTGCGTCGTTTTAAATAACAATCCACATGAAAGCATTGCGTCGTTGCAGCGACGTTTCAACGGAACTCCATTGCTACGACGGACAGACTTCACTTGTTTAGATCTATTATTGAGACTGACTGGGTGCTTGCGTTGTCTTCGTGAACTGCTACGTCGTGCGTTATCGCGACGCAGGTAAGGCTCACAATGCGTCCGTTGATCCGTTGTGACGACGCAACGCAGCAAATTAATGAGGCATCTCCCTTTAGTACCATGACCAATTGACGCTGCTTAAGGCGGATTTACATTTATCTGACGTGACGTGACGTGACGCATCAGGACAGAATCCGTATCATACATTTTGTATGGCAACGTTAACACTTATCGGCTTATACTAATCTATGGATCTGACGCCGTGCGTAGACGCACCGCAAGTTGGGAATGCCACGCGTTTATCCGTTACCACGACGTAGCGCAACACATTAATGAGGCATCTCCCTTACTTGTAATCAACACGCGGCTTGAATTATGTACATAAAACACGCATTGTAAATGCAGCAGGATATTGGCTCGGGTATCTAAGCCCAGATGCGACTTTATGTAGGTTATTTGCAACGCTACGAAGACGCTTTATCAATAAGTCAGAAGTTGTTCGCGCTATCTTAGTATTCATCAACAGTATGATGGTTCGGTCTAACGCGATGTTTACCACGAATGTCTACTCTTTTAGACTGCTAACTATCTTATGTACGGGTAACATGTTTTAGTTTTTGATTGACAACAAATTGATGCTAGACTGCGTGTTGAGTGATATTACGTTAGACGTTTGCTAGGCCCACTATTGTCTCACCATTATCATTATCAACCTATATTCGGCTCACTGCTGAGCTCGAGTCTCCTCTCATTATGCGAGGGCTTATGCCAAATACTTCACACACGCAGAGAATTAAGAAAATTCTCAGGTATGCAGGTTTCCTCACGAAGTATTTTCCTTCACCGTTTGAAACACGTGTATTTAATTTTTAAAAATGCACTTAACTCAGAAGTTGAAGGTGCATGCCCCGGACCGAATTCGAACCTACACTCTCGGAATCGGAGGCTGAGGTTATATCCACTGGGCTATCACAGCTCTATTGTCTACGAACGACAAATATATTGTCTAATTGGTCAGGAGATACTCGGAAGGCACACAGCACAGAGTACCAAGTAGGCAAGTAGGTAAGTAAGTAAGTAAGTAAGTATATCAACCAGTCTACAGACATCGTACTCTAATAGCAATATTCATCAACGAACCAGTCCAACAAAACAGAAAAGGTTTTTAAAAGCGTAAACCCATTAAATGTTTTAGCTTTGGGCTACAAAGTAAAATACGAATGTTAGAAAGGGGGTTTTGTTTAGAATACTCTATAAAAGTTATATTTAACGTGTACATTCAGTTGGCTGTAAAAATAATTTAAAAAAGTGTGTATTTAGTACATAGAAATGAAGATTCAAGTGATTATTCCAAAACAGAGTTTCAGACAAGCTAACTTTTTTGAAATACAATATCGTCGTCGTCATCAACCCATATTCGGCTCACTGCTGAGCTCGAGTCTCCTCTCAGAATGAGAGGGGTTAGGCCAATAGTCCACCACGCTGGCCCAATGCGGATTGGCAGACTTCACACACGCAGAGAATTAAGATAATTCTCTGGTATGCAGGTTTCCTCACGATGTTTTCCTTCAACGATTGAGACACGTGATATTTAATTTCTTAAAATGCACATAACTGAAAAGTTGGAGGTGCATGTCCCGGACCGGATTCGAACCCACACCCTCCGGAATCGGAGGCAGAGGTCATATCCACTGGGCTATCACGGCTCTACAATATATTTTATAC
Organism: Bicyclus anynana; assembly: GCF_947172395.1. NCBI lineage: Eukaryota > Metazoa > Arthropoda > Insecta > Lepidoptera > Nymphalidae > Bicyclus > Bicyclus anynana. The sequence continues at coordinate 5,788,070 of NC_069089.1, read as the reverse complement.
AATATATTTTATCTATAATATCTATACTATAGGAACATTCTATTAAGAATATAACTAAATTGTCATATAAATATAAATAAAAGCTCAAATGACAATAGACTTTACAATTAAGCTGGTGGGAGGCTTACCCTGGCTAGTTACCGCGTTCCGGTACGATGTCGTGTAGAAACCGAAAGGAGTGTGGATTTTCATCCACCTCCTAACAAGTTAGCCCGCTTCCATCTTAGATTACATCATCACTTACCATCAGGTGAGATTGTAGTCAAGGGCTAACTTGTAAAGAATAAAAGAAAAAAATAATATGCTGAAAGGTATTATTAAAAAGAGATTGTGAATAAAATAAATTTGCACCGATCAAGCTTGCGGTAGAGTGGTCTTACACTTGTGCAATATTTCAGTCACTCGAAAGCGCTATAAAAATCGGTGCCATTCCAAATTGACTGAACAGACGTCGAGGCAGCGCTAGTAGTCCAGGATCCGATGAACACTTCTACTGTAGTAATGAGTACTTTTACGAGTAGCTTTATCTTGACGAGCTGTAACTTTATAGTAAAAGACAAATAATCAGCTGATTAGTAACATTTTTTTATGACCTCCCATCCTCCCAAGTTGTATCAAAAACGAGGTCATAAAAATTGTTAATGTCAAAGCTAAGACAGCTTTGACAGCTTTGACTAAGACAGCTTTGAGGAGGGGACGTCATAAAAAAATGTTACTAATCAGCTGATTATTTTTCTTTTGCCTAATTGATAGTTATTTCAATGCGCCAGTTAGTTTCGTCTTGAAACTTAAATGGAAGTGCGCTGGATACGTCTCGAGACTAACAGATGATCGATGGACACTAATAACTACCGCGTGGCATGACCCGTAGAGCAAAAGAGAAGTAGGCAGACCAAAGTTGCGCTGGTTAGACGATATCGTCCCATTTGCAGGCAGGAATTGGCTCACTGGTTGATAATAGAATTAAATGATATCAGCCGGAGGAGGCCAATGAGGGGTCCTTATTAACTAACTAACTAATACACTACATAGCATATGTACTAGTGTGTTAGTGTATCTGGTTTAAGTTTAGTGTGTTAGTAAGTTAGTCTTATTTCTACAAGTAACGTAGTAAAATAAATTAAAATAGCTGATCTTATTAAATGTAAAAACTAAAAATTTAAGGAATAGTAAAATCTTAAAATTGAATTGAATTGAATTAATAATTATATAATTTAACAACTAGAGTCCTTTTTATGAAAGAAGCTAAAACCTGAACTAAAATTGACAGCGCCTTACACAATAAGACCGCCATTACCAAATGTCAATGAGCGCCATTACCAAATGACAATTAGCGCCATTAGGGGACTTCTTTTATGAGAAGGACTTGATGCGTCCTACAAATATGGTGGTACGTTAACCAGGTCTTACACTCAAAATTTTATATTCTCTAATAAACCTGTTAGGTAGCAAAAACAAGTGAAACGTCTCATGAAGATGAAACTACTCACAGTAAATTAGCGTGATAGGAATCGATTATAAAAATGTTCCCCGGATCCTGTACTATAGGCAGCGCTTGTTTATGAAATGTTTGACGGGTTAGGAATTGCTTTTTCTTGCGAGCTTTTTTGCAGAGGGGCAAGTTTACGACGACGTAACTTCACTGAAAGTTTTTCTTGTTCGAACGCTAGTTTTTCTTTATTATTGAATCGAGCCATTAAGTTGATAAGTCCGCTCTTAGGTAATTAGTTTTCAATAAGTATTTCGAAACTAATTTCAATATGATTACTTTGCATTTGAGTATTCTCTTTTATTTATTAAAATCAGTTCTTAAAGTAATTATTTTTTCTTTATCAATATTTTTGTGGAGTCCCAAAATAAATTAAGTTATTAATAATAATTATATCAATTTTTGTTTAAAATATGAAGATACTAGCGGACGCCCGCGACTTTTCCGCGTTGAATTTAGTTTTTTACAAATCCCTCGGGAACCATGGATTTTTCTGGGATAAAAAGTAGCCTATGTGTTAATCCAGGCTGTAACATATTTTATTTAATACCAAATTTCAGCTAATTCGGTTCAATAGTCAAGGCATCAAGGCGCCAAATTTCAGCCAAATCGCGTCAGTAGTAGCGGCGTTAAAGAGTAACAAACATCCAAACAAACATCCATACAAACTTTCGCGTTTATAATATTAGTAGAAGTATCTATATAAATAAAAATCAATGCCACTTTTCGTTGTAATTTTATAACTCAAGAACGAGTTTACCTATCCAAATCAAATGTTCAGGCTTTGTTTAGACTATTTAGTAGATGGTTTATGTGAAGTTTGCACAAAATCGTTGGAGCGGTGCTTCATTTATCACATTTTTTGTAACAAATGAATTCAGGGGTAATGTAGGGGTAGGAGTAGGGTAGGGTAGGATAGTGAAGAAGAGCACATAAGTCAAAGCGAAGCTTGACCGGGTCCGTTAGTAACAGTAGGTAATATAATTTTTATTGATTTTGATCGATTGACTCATTAATTATTTTTATTTGAGATACGAGCGAGTTGTGGAAGACAGAGAAGCGTTTCACATACCTACTGACCGCTAAACATCACTCTGAGGTTGGCACAAACAGATGATGATATAAAGATGTAAAATTATGTAGATTTTTATTTTTGCATCTAAATCACATCAGCAAAGGTCAACGCGGCCGGGTCTATCCGTTCTTCACCGCCGGCAAATTGGAATAGTGGCGTAGTAAATTGTCAATTTCCATGTCATATTCCGAGTTCGTCCTCTAAAAGATTAATAAAACGGGAAGCCGGCTCCGTGGAGGTAATTTCACGAATTAAAGTGGAGGGTCGGACAGGCCCCCGGCGACGCACGCTCAATTGCGTTAATGATCAACCTCCTATTAGGGGTTTCCACTTTACGATTACTTTTTGAAACCTTTACGAGTTTTTAACATGAAGGGTTAGGCTGCGTTTCCATTACGTCGGAGCGATAGTTTAAGTCGGATTTATATTTGTCTGACGTGTCGTGTCGTGACGCACCAGAACAAAATCGGTATCATGCATTTTATATGGCAACATTTACACTTATGTGTTGTGATATGTCGTGATGGTTTCTGATGTGTCGCATACAAAATGTATGATACCGATTCTGTACTGATGCGTCACGACACGACACGCCAGACAAATATAAATCCGGCTTTACCGTGCACTTTGAAGTGTCGTTGCTTGTGTATGTGTCGTTGCGATGTTTTCATCGTCACGACCAACTCTCGTCCACATTTTTGTACTGCTGCTGTCAACGGCTAGCACGACTGTCGTAGAACGGTAAAAAATCGTCACGATAAACATAAACGTTAAACCGACACAATAAAATGTCGTCACGGTAAACCGATACAATGAAAATTGAGAAGTTTTACTGTTACGACACCAATGAGTATACCTAGCCACGATCATCGTTCAACGATAAAAGTCGTTATATCGAGAACAGCTTAAAACGATAGTCGTCTAACGATAAATTTTCCTTATGCGATATAATGATAACGCACCCTTAGGGTTTGCGTCCTAACTTTAATCAATCCTTAAATACCTTTGAATTGGTTGAACGGGAAACATGCCCGGTCCGTCTTAATTAATTTTATAAATTTACGTAAGGGTCGCACTGTCCCCTGACGTTACAGGTTCAATTGCGTTAACGATTAACCCCTATTACGTATACCAAGTTGATGCGTAGTTACGTATCAAAACCTAGGGAGTATTTTACTACGTTCTAATGCTAGGGTACCTCGTATTTTAAGGAATGTTTGGTGCTTTATTTATGTAATAATAGTTTTAATCTTGTTTAGTATCGAAGTTCAAGCACTGTTTTCATTGCACTGTCAATATGCAAGTAAACCATTATAAGAGTCAACAGTGAATTAAAATATCCCTATAAATTTAACTACGCTTAATTGAAAAAAAATATGCCATTTGAAAACAACACTTGTTAAATATAGCAATAAAGCAATCAGTTGTTCTACCGTAAAAAGTTGTGAGATCCATGTAGTATCAAGTCGGTTATTTAATTCAGTCCGTAATTAAGGGATCTTCTGTCTCAAGTTATTACGTAATTAGCTAACCTAACAACATGGTATAGGGACCATATCAATATTAAAAATCTTTTATATTTTAAATAACATATATTGACTTAGTGTTTAGCGTTCCAAAGCGGACATAGTGCTATATTCTATACTAATATTATAAAGCTGGAGAGTTTGTTTGTTTGATTGAACGCGCTAATTCTAGGAACTACTGGTCCGATTTGAAAAATTCTTTCAATGTTAGATAGCCCATTTATCGAGGAAGGCTATAGGCTATATATTATCCCCATATTATTACGAGAACGGGAACCACGCGGGTGAAATAAAATAATAATTTCCCCATTTGAAAAGCTATTACCTGCTTTTCAAAACACCTCCTCAACTGGAAATAACTCTAAGGAGGTTAATCATCAAGGTAATTGAGCGTGCGCCGGCGGGGTAGAGTCTGACGGTCAAACTCTCGCCCTTCACGCTAATTGGCGAAATTACACCCGCCAACTGCGCTTGATTCCCGTTTTATTAATCTATTTAAACTGTGAACTGAAATACCTTTAATTTGGATAAGTGATTAAGTTAAACAGGTAAAATTGCCTAGTTTTAAACACTTGAAACCTTTAAATCTATGAGAGGAATTCAATTTAAGGCTGATACTGTATGTCATACTGGTATATTGATTTTGTTAAAGCTTTCCCTACGCGGTATCACCCGCGTAATTCCCATTCCAATGGAAATGAGATCAAATATAGCTTATGTTTTCGTTTTTTATTATTCTTTACAAGTTAGCCTTTGACTACAATCTCACTTGATGGTAAGTGACGATGCAATCTGAGATAGAAGCGGGCTATCTTGTTAGGAGTAGGATGAAATCCACACACTTTTGGGTTATTACACGACATCGTACCTGAACGCTAATCACTTGGCGGTACGTCTTTTTCGGTAGGGTGGTAACTAGCCACGGCCGAAGCCTCCCACCAGCCAGATCTGGACCAATTAAGAAAACCTCAATCGGCCCAGTCGGACCTCGGTCTTGTAAATCCACCGCGCATACCACTGCGCCACGGAATGATGATATGAATTTATAATACTTGTAGGGTAGTTACTCAATACTAAACATTCAAACTCAACATCAATTTGGACAAAATTTGGGGTGCCTATCGATTTATCTACGCCACGTAAATATAAAAGGTGACTGGGAAGTTTGAAAGGTCACGTTTACTGTATCAAATGGTTTTATACGTCGAGCTTAGGCGTAAATATGGGGAACGTGTTGAACACGAAAAAACTTACAATAAAATATTTTTCAAATATCGAATGTTTTTAACTGACTTCAATAAAAAGAGGAGGATCAGAACTAAAAAGAAATAAATAACGTCGTATGTGCTACCTGCTGATCAATTTGACGACGGTGCCATTTCGGTGATATATTATTTATATGTAATGCCATTTCTTTCATAAAGATATTGGGTTTTCAGGTAATTCTTTCCTATGGTTCTTTCACAATCTGCTTAAATTAACACAGTTGATTGACAATGTTTTTTATTGTTTTCTAGATTACTGGGAGGTTTTTGTTTGAAGTGGGATGTAGGTATCATATGTTATGCAAATAATTCTGTAAGTGGGCTACAGACTTTCAGTTTTAACTGTACAGTTTTATCTAATCGAAATTTCAATCAAAATCATAAGGAAAAACTGTACAATTAATTAAATAATTTAGAGTTCTCAGTTTTGTTTACACACGGCCGTTTTAATTGAACTGCTGGACTGTGCAGTTAATACTGCAGGTCTATAGCCCGCGTTATTAGATTATTTTGACACAGCATCAAACCGAGACATGACTCGTATACTTGTAAAGAAGCGAGTGAAGTCGAGAGCGAAAGCTTATTATAATTAAATTTATTGGACCTGTTTAAACAGATGTACGAATACGATTGCAAGGTGGAATCATGTACGTTGAATAAATAATTTCGTGTTTAATATTCTAATTGAATTATTCATCGACTCAGAAATGAACTAATTAGAGGTTAACGAACCTATACATATGTAGTATGTTAGATACGCCAGGTGTTACATTCCTTGGTTATTAATAATTGGTAGCAGGCGCGCCGATTCCTCACACATGATGCGACCTAATTAACGGTAAAGGTTGGTGCACACTGAATGCCGGATCGCATTGCCTAATTTAAATATTAAAAAAAAATCACAAATCACGCGGGAACGACGGATTTTCCAATTTTTTTTTTTATTCCTTACAAGTTAGCCCTTGACTACAATCTCACCTGATAGTAAGTGATGACGCAGTCTAAGATGGAAGCGGGCTAACTTGTTAGGAGGAGGATAAAAATCCACACTCCTTTTGGTTTCTACACGACATCGTACCGGAACGCTAAATCGCTTGGCGGTACGTCTTTGCCGATAGGGTGGTAACTAGCCACGGCCGAAGCCTCCCACCAGCCAGACCTGGACCAATTAAGAAAATCTCAATCTGCCCAGCCGGGGATCGAACCCAGGACCTCCGTTTTATAAATCCACCGCGCATACCACTGCGCCACGCAGACCGTCAAAGTAAAAAAATTTACTTTTTTGTTAATCCAAAGTATAATCCATCTATCTATCTATTCTAAACTAGCCGACGCCAGACGACTTTAGTTTTCGTTCCCGTGAGAATACGGGGATAAAATATAGCATATGACACTCACAAAAATAGAGAGCCGTGATAGCCCAGTGGATATTACCTCTGCATCCGATTCCGGAGGGTGTGGGTTCGAATCCGATCCGGGGCGTGCACCTCCAACTTTATAGTTGTGTGCATTTTAAGAAATTAAATATCACGTGTCTCTTAACGGTGAAGGAAAACATCGTGAGGAAACCGGCATACCAGAGAATTTTCTTAATTCTCTGCGTGTGTGAAGTCTGCCAATACGCATTGGTCCAGCGTGGTGGACTATTGGCCTGACCCCTCTCATTCTGAGAGGAGACTCGAGCTCAGCAGTGAGCCGAATATGGGTTGATAACGAACTCACAAAAATAGGTTTTTTAAAATCGTTTCAGTAGATCCAGAAATTATTATAATATAAGACTAGAAGATATTCAGAGATCCTACGTTACCACAAACTTTACCTCTTAGTATAGAAGTTTACACTGTACCTACAGTCAAATCCAATCAATTGCTTTTGCGTGAAAGAGTGACAACCATCCAGACATCCATACAAACAATCGCGTTTATAACATAAGTAGCTGAGTTTCCTGTTCCTCTTCAATTAGTGGAATGGGTACGACAATTGTATTTGCTTATATTAAAATGTAAACAAATTGTAGGTTACATAAATAGACTTTGTGTAAGATAAGTAAAGTGTACGATTAACATAATAATTAAATATTATTGCTCTGTTTCGTACAAGTTGTGTTCAGTAATGCGAAGTTTAAATTATTATAGGACGGCACTTAAGTTCTCGCTACGCGTCGTGGAAGTCGTTGCGGTGACAGTTAGTTGTTCCATTAGAAACGGCTCACCCTTGCCTCAGCGCCTCATCCCATTAATATAGACTCTAGTACGACTGTAAGATTTACTAAATTGTACAATCTATACTATCCATATCCATCCGTACTATCCATACTTCATATTGTATTAATATTATAAATGCGAAAGTCTGTCTGTCTGTTACATTTTCATGGTTAAACTACTTAACTGAATTGGACCTTGAAGCAAAACATATAGGCTACTTTTTATTCCGGAGTAATAATAAAATAAAATATATAAAAAAAAAACAAAAAAACAATGATTCTGACGAATTGATAACCTCCTCCTTTTTTTGAAGTCGGTTAAAAATACTGAATTTCACGCGGACGTCCGTTGGTAAATAATAAAGCAAACAGCATTCTTTAAATTGTATCGTATTTATTATTAACCGACTTCAAAAAGGAGGAGGTTCTCAATTCGGTCGGTATTTTTTTTTTTTTTTTTTTTATGTATGTACACCGATTACTCAAAGACGCCTGGACCGATTTCAAAAATTCTTTTTTTGTTTGGAACGGTATAGTCCCCATTTGGTCCCATTGCCATCATGACAAGATCTGATGATGGAATCCTGGAGAAATTGAGGGGAACTTTCGAAAATTATATGGGTGTCTAGTGTGTTCGTGAACTTTTCCATTTAGTGCCTTTAAGAAATACAAAATTATGAAGGTTTAAAATCGATCTGATGATGGAGTCATAAAACAGACGAGGGAACTCCTTGGCGATTTACAGCAGTTACCTTGTGTTTGGGCTTGATTAATTTGTCTTAATGAGAACTTTCCACATAGATAGGTTGTGACTGTCATTTAGGGGTTTGGTGAGGAACACCAAGGACAATTAAGGGAACTCCTTAACAGTTAACAGTAACTACCTTGTGTTTGGCCTTGATTAATTCGTATTGCTGAGAACTTTCTACCTAGATGAGTTGTGTCTCTTATTAGGGGTCTGATGATGAAGACCAAGGTCAATGAAGGGAACCCCTTGACGGTTTACGGTAGCTACCTTGTGCTTGGGCTTGATTAATTTGTATTGCTGAGAATTTTGTACCAAGATGGGTTGTGACCGTCATTAGGGGTCTGATGTATTCGTTTGAGATGAAATTATACACTAAAAATTGAAAAATAATAAAAATTTTAATAAAAAAATACAACCGACTTCAAATCCTAAAAACGTACCCACTAAACTAAAAAGCGAAAAATAACATCATAATATGTTCTACCTGCTGATCAGTATGAAGTCGGTGCTAAGCCGGTGTTGCCTTAATTCAAGCCATTTCTGACAGGACCACATGAAACAACATTGTCTGCAAAATCTAAATCTATAAGATATGCTCACATGGCTTGAATTAATACATCACCGGCTTAGCACCGCCTTCATTCTGATCAGCAGGTAGAACATATTATGATGTTATTTTTCGCTTTTTAGTTTAGTGGGTACGTTTTTAGGATTTGAAGTCGGTTGTATTTTTTTATTAAAATTTTTATTTGAAGTACTAGCTACTCCCTGAGGTGTTAACCGCTAAAATTTATTTTCTGTAGTTATGATAATAAAACCAATTCTAGGGGTAGGGTAGAGGTAGGGGTAGGGTAGGGTAGGGGTAGTTGAAATTTTACATCGAGTTTCACGCAACTGCAAAACAGTGTTTCACTGAAGCACTATTATCGAATTTATGTTACTGATGCACAATGTCATAATATGTGATACAGATTTTATTAATTGTTTTACGTACCTACTTCTTGTGTCGTAATAAAAAATAAAAAATAATGAACTTATTTCTATTTCTATCTGTATCTATAAAATGAAATTCTATTGAAATTGAAACATCAAATTCGTAGATTTGTTAAACAGCAACATCAAATTCGTAGACATGTCAAATAAAGCGTAAAATTTCCGGAACTAAAAATCCTTTCAGCATTCGGGTGTAAACCAATTGAGCCACGTTTCCATCAAGATCACTTAATTACCTGCAGGAAAGGAAATTTACGCCACCCCGATTCGGTTGAAACTTTTGCCTTATAAAAGGTGGGTTGATTTGTTTCAAGACTGATCTGGAAATGGAAAATTTTACGTCTCACATTTCCATAATGGGCGTCTACTGGTTTTACGATTGTTTCGGAGTTGGGATCGGTATAGGTTGCCGATCAATGCGTTTCCATTATATCTTTTTATCGCTCTTTGTTATTGTCGATTAAGTTTGATTGTCATTAAATATTACGAGTCTGTTTTACATTTACAGATTACTTTAGATTACTCGAAATTTAAAGGTTTCACACCTCGAAAATACGGCACCTCTTTAAAATCACTTTGATGTTTTCCTACCAATCATTTGTAAGATTGATAGGTACGGTAGGTACTAGTACAGTCAACACAAATTTATCGGGTAGACAGAGCATTTTTGTATCTATGTAGTACACACCACTAGTAAAGACATAACCTATTCTATTATCTCCATCATCATAATTTGAGAGTTCTCTAAGTTTGTATGTTTTTACATATAAACAATTTAATTTTCTGTAAACGTATGCGAAATTGATACTTCAACAAAATCTTCGACGAATTATAACAAACTAGCGGACGCCCGCCACTTAGTCCGCTTGGAGTTCAGTTTTTCACAAATCCGGCGGGAACCATGTATTTTTCCGGGATAAAAAGCCTGTGTTTTCCAACCCAAGCGAAAGCCATTGCGCTTCAGAAGCCGCAGCGTAAAGAAACAAACACGAACTTACGTCTTTATAATATAGTGTGATGTAAAGAATGAAGTTGCAAATAATTAGGTGCACTGGTAGGGTCGTTAGTGCATTTTACTCTCACTCGGTACCATTTCGCTGCCGCCATTAGAAACGGTCGCTCTTATTTGACGTTATCGCTCCCAGTTCCCACTTTGTAACACTACATGCTTCCCGCCTACATAATATTGAGCATAAACGACTCTATTTTCTTTCACGTTGACGTTAGTTACGTTTATAGTGTTAGTGACTACTCCTTATAGTTGTAGTACCATTTTGTGATAGTGTCAGCGTGTGGTTTAGCAGACTCAAAAGTGATCAAAAATAAGAAAACTAATGTCGAACAAAGGTTATGATTAACAATATTTGTCAGGACAACTTAATAAACAAATCAAACTGTAACCAAAATAAGACCCTAGAATGGGAGAGTCACGCACTTGTGAACGTTGTGTGTTAAACGTTGTTGTAAAGTTGAACGTTGTGGGTTAAAGGCGCCTTTGACTATTAACAAACACTCCCCTTTTCAACTCAAGTCACTCTCCCCGCCTATCCCAAGTAACCCATAAAGAATTACACAATAAGTGATGTGGACGGCTCGATCGCCACGAGCACACTGAAGCCGTCCGTACCCCAAGTCGTTGCAACGCGGCGATAATATGTGTGAATAAGGATTATTCTGCTTTTCTACTTGAAACTGTAACAAACAGAAAAAACGGCGAAAACAAATTACTGAGTTAAAAATACTTGTCCTATGTAGCTATAAAGGATAGATAGAGGGCACTCTCATAGAGGGTACTGAAATTGCACAGATAATAAATAGCAGGTGAGTAGGTAATGTTGGTATTGACAACGTACAAAATGTTACTCGGGGTAACTGTACGCTAAATTGTTTGGCAGTACGTCATTGCCGGCAGGTCGGTTACTAACCACTGCACAACACTGCCAGACCAGCTGGCCTATTCACTATTTTGGTTCATAATAACCTATTAAAATAAACATCAAATCAACTGAGAAATGTCATCTAATTACTGTATGATATCCACTGAGGGTTGTCAGTAGGCATCGGGTGACATTTTGTTACAAAGAATATCAATTTCTTATAGTGAATGAACTAGCGGACGCCCTGACTTTGTCTGCCTTTAGACCTCTTTAATCCGGTCTTATCGCAAAATCCGTTCTTAGGGGATACCTACTAACTATAAACTACCTCCCTGCCAAATTTCAGCTGTGTAAATTATGCTGTTTTCAAGATTTCCTGATGAATGATCTTTTGCATTTATATTTTAAGATTAGTCTGCAGCAGGCCAATTCAATTCAATGACGTATGTAAGTGTACATATACTCCATCCACTAACCAGCTATTGTTAGTAACGTCACGTGATTTCGTATTCACTATTTATATTTTAATGAGAATGATTAAAATTGAGATTGCAGTTAAAAAATTTAATCCGTAACCTACTGACAACTTTTCGTGGATATCATAGAGAAGATGACATTGGCCTTTACGGAATACAAAAAATGCGGTGATGATTTGATTTGATGTTTATTTTTATAGGTTGTAATACCAAATTAGTGAATAGATCAGCTGAGCGAGTTTGGGTTTTATAAACATTCAAATTGACCAATCAAAAAGTCCAATTCCCCATTGAACTCAGCACCTCTCAGTTTATAAAGCAGCTTATAAACAGCTCCGCTCTAAATGACATCCAAAACCCAACGAAGTCGCATGATACTTACCTACCGTAACTGCTTTTTCAACCCGCCCAATTGTGACACTTAGATACACGGAACCCGAGCCCTCTGGATGATAACTTGTATTATCTCTGGGATCGGGGGTCCCCTTTACGTGCCGCCACTCCCTGGAATTCAACTCGTTCCCTTATCACGAATTAGCCCTCGTTGCTTTCGGTTCACGCTCAAATTGGACCATTTCGCGTACTCTAATTTAAAGTGTACACCATTTTGTGTTACAACAGCACGCTAATTAACGTAATTAAAACATGTTAGCTTCAACGACGAAGATCGTCTAGAGCAAGGGTTAAGGATAAATATAGTATATTGCACCTTGCGTCAGAGGTCGTGTTCAATGACGAATGATTTATGTTATTACCTCGCTTGATGTTGATTTACAACAGATTTGATTACCTATGTTAAAAAAATATTATAGATATTAGAATAGATTCTAAAGGAGAAGTCTGAAATTGGGCCCAGGTACTAAAAATCTTATATTTTTCACTAGAATACTCCATTAGAATTTTAGACGAAATAACATTTGCCAACAAAGAATATAAGCTGATTTCATTATTTTCATACTGATTTAAAACTTACATACTTTGCAAATGCGTATTCCACTGATTGTCATTGGTTGTCAGTTGACTTTGAAAACAAGTAATTTAGCTGATTTTGCCAATAAAGATTTTTATGAAAACTTGCTTTGTTTAAATGTTTTACAGAATATTATCTAAATAAAGCAGAGAAAAAGACAAGTGTATATGAAAATTGTGTTACTTTGTTCAGCTGTGTTTCTTTAAGATTTCGTACCCATAACAACTCATCGGAGCAAAATATACATATAGGCTTAAATTATATGACTTTGAATCGTTGTTTTTTTTAATTATCAAATATCAAGGCGTAAATGAAATATAATTATTCCTTTGAGTGGATTTATTCTACTTTCTCATACGAGATTACCCATCCGAGAATGTTACGCTTTCAACTTTCTGAATAGCAAATATCGATGCACGGTTCAGTGGCGATGCCAATGTACGATCTCAAAGTTGCAACGAGTGCCACGAGTAGGTACTGGTATATGTAGAGGTACATTAGGGGGAAGGCGCACCGGTAGGGGTAGGCGAGTGCTATTTGCAAGTTAGCGTCCACGGAGCCTTCGCCGCGTGCACTCGGACTGCCAAATTGAAACGAGCCACAACTCGAGCAAAATGAACGGTTGCTTTTCGATATTTCGCTTCATTTCTCTACCTGTTGGGGTTCGTCAGGGTTGTCGACGCAAAGTTCTCGAAAGATTCGACAAAAATTTTATGTTCTCGTAGGTACTTACAGAATGTATTTGATAGCAAAATTCTTATAAAATAAAATAAAAAATAATTATGTTATGTTTCTTCCATAAAATTATTATTAGCAATCTAGAGTTCGGATATTAGTGACCGTGCGCGGCGTATCGTTCACTCCAATACTAAGAAAGCCATCGTTTCCTATCTTAATCAATCCGTATACGAGCGGCATTTACATTCATTGCTAACATTTATTAAGATATGAATATTTGATAAACATTTGTCCATTCGAAACATAATCTAAAATAAATAAATAAATAAATAAATAAATAATCTCAAAGTTCGATGTGAAAGTTTTATTAAATAACGTATAAATTCCTCAAAAAAAAAACCTCATTTGTTAATAGACTAACAAAAGTATTGTGAAAATTGTAAAAGAGAGTAGGTGTTGACCCTACATCTTGGTTATATATTTATGCCTGGAACGTTTGAAAACCTTTACAGGCCTGTCAGCTATTATCAGTATTGGTTAAATTGCCTCCATTGAACTAAAATTGAAAGCCGTCTTGCAGTGGTTCGAACCAGTTTCATTTTAACATTTTAGTTATATTGACGCATACCGTAACTAATGGACTGGGGCATACGATAGCCAGACATAGCTCATTTTAGGAAGGTTGAAAGTCTGTCAGCGTATGCTACTACCGTACCTTAAGCTAGCCACTCACCATCCGTTAAAACTGATCGTGTCATCATGATGATCATGCACATCGCGACCAACACATGGCTTTAGAAGATAGCAGGTGTAGTTTTTGTGTCTACTAAATAGATATCTACAATAATACATACACTATCTCATGTACATTGGTAGTGGGGGCAATGGGACAGTCTGTCACAGGCGCTTGACCGGGGTGGTCGTATGCGGTCTGCTTGCCATACCAGTGTAGTAATGAGCCATTTGCTATTATAGTAAGGACGAGAATCCTTGCAAATAGGGTATCTATTTAGTAGAGTAGTAGTAATGTGGGTACATTAGAGACCAAGAACATTTTACTGCACTATTCCGATGAAAAGCTAAAGGAAAGTTATAATATACTCCTGCCAATATACATAACTAGCGGAAGCCCGCAACTTCGTCCACCCTGAGACCTCTTTAATCCGGCCATATCGCAAAATCCGTTCTTAGTGGATACCTACTAACTATAAACTATCTCCCTGCCAAATTTCAGCTTTGTACATTAAGCTGCTGTCGAGATATCGTGATGATGACCTTTCGCATTTATATATTGAGATTACCTATACCTACATATAAATAAAATTGTAGTGTCTGTCTGTGATTTAATATTTTTTTTAATTTACACGAAGCTAAAACACAATCAAGCTTTTTTTTTAGTTTTTACCTGTCCGTCCGTCAGACTGTCTGTCTGTTTGGGCTAATTTCTGGTATATAGAGGAGGTTATTGATCAAAATATATTCCGGACAAATCCATGTTTATAAACTAAATTTCACCGTAACGAATTTGCGGGCGTCACCTAGTTGTACATACCTCGTTCTTTTTTTCTTTTTATTAAAATACTTCGATAAAACTGTCACAGGCAGTATTTCGTCACATGTTTCAGAATCAAGTTGATTTGCAATTAAGAAGGAAGTATTAACAATGTGTCTATTGCTCGTAAGTAAAAAGAGAAACGCCAGTAGGTACGTGTCTCTAACTTCTGTAGCGTTTGTCTTAATTAACAAAATCTATTGGAAAATGTCTCTGCTCCAACTTGTACTTGCTCGAAAACGGTTTCCTTAAAACAACCCTGCAATCAGTTATTTTCACTTCTTCTTTGTCGTTACACTCTTGACAGAGTGGTCGTGGTCGTCATTTGGGCGCGGTGGCAAGCCTCACTATCCGTCGCCATTCCTCCCGCAGTGTGGCTCTCCTAGAACATTCGTGGAGCGATCCATGGAGAGCGGTTTTTACTTGGTCAGTCCAGCGCATTACACTACGAACTTATTTTTATACTTATTTTCACTACGAACTTAAAAACATTCCAGTAATATTCATCACAACAATAATTAACACTGGACCTTTGTATTTTTTACCATTTATTACGCAAATCTGTGAAAAGTATCTGTACAAGTAGTAACCTGACGTTTTGACGGCCTCCGTGGCGCAGTGTTATGCGCGGTAGATTTACAAAACGGAGGTCCTGGGTTCGATTCCCGGCTGGGCCGATGGAGATTTTCTTAATTGGTCCAGGTCTGGCTGGTAAGAGGTTTCGGCCGTGGCTAGTTACCACCCGACGTAGACGTACCGCCAAGCGATTTAGCGTTCCGGTACGATGTCGTGTAGAAACCGAAAAGGGGTGTGGATTTGTATCCTCATCCTAACAAGTTAGCCCGCTTCTATCTTAGACTGCATCATCACTTACCATCAGGTGGTTGAGATTGTAGTCAAGGGCTAAGTTGTAAATAATAATAATAAAAAAAAAACCGGAATAGTATTCACTATAACTAACCTATTCTAAATGTAAGTAGACAAATTGTAATTGTTAAAATGACAATATTTAATGGACTCTAATTAGTAGAAATTTCCTTAACAGTAAGTTACTGTTTGCCAATCACAGCGAAAATCTTTTTCATGGCGAGAAATTTAAATTGCGGAATTCCAAAGGAAAACGTCTACAAGTAATTGAATAGTATTTGAGTTATTACTAATTGCTGCAACTGAATATAACAAAAAGAACCGTCTCCCTTTGTTCAATCGTCTATCAGTTTTAGAGAAAAGCAATAAAGGAATACTGGAAAATTACAAAAAAGCAAAGCGTACTAGAACAATAAGAATTTATTAATTGTTTCCACTTTGTAGATACTTGAGCTTCATTTGAGTATCTATAATTTCTCTCATTTCCATTTGTTTAGAATTTTACGCTTAGTTACTGTTCTTTCTTGCGTTTATTGGTTGATAAGAAATTATTATTATTGACAACTCTATAGTTACGAAACATTTAGTACCTTCTGACGCGGTCGGTTAAAAAGTAACTAAACGACTAGATTGGTTCTAGGAAATCTGTAAATTTAGTACAAAGGTGAAAGTCATTTTTTTTTTAATTAAAGAACATTTGCCATATCTCTTATGATGTGACCATTCATTCCCATTCCTCTCTAACTAGTCGGGAAAGACTGTGCTAGGAGTGGGTACGACAATAGACCAACGGGGCGGGGCTGTTTTTTTTCTCTTTTTTTTTTTTTTTTGGTTTTAGAGTCACGTTGACCGGACGGTGACAGCTCAGCGCGTAGCGCGCCGACCACCACACGCGCTGATAGCTACGCGTTATTCTGAAACGCTCCCTAGGAGTTCATACATTTCGTCTGTCAGCGCAGACGGTTAGCGTTTTGTCAGCGTGACTCTTAAACCAGCCTTATATATATATATTTCAAATACTTTCTTTTAAAGATTTATTTACGATCAGCTTGCACACCATTATTTATTATTCTACGAGTTCTATTTAGAACAGTGCTAAAATGTCGTGTCTCTTAATGAGATTCCACAGTAGCAAAAGAAAAAAATTGGCTTAATCGTGACGACGATAGAGAATAATGGGAGAATAATTGTAGAAGATCTTATGCGAAAGGAGCTATCTTGACCTAAAAATAAAATATAACAAGAAAAATACATTTTATTTTTTCAAATCGATATCGCTACGAAAATGCAGAGCACAAGTTATATGCACATAGTGATATCAAACAATGTAAAATAACCACTTACTGAAAATAGTTTTAGAAAAATTCTCGATATATAACTAAAAATTCTTTTTCTGTATTTATTCAATCAATATTTGAACTGAATTCAACAACGAACCAGAAATATTGGTAGGTAATAAAGTCTAGGAAATGGGATTCGAAATGTGAAAAATAAAATTTGTAGGTAATAATATTTCCTTTTCACAGGTACAAGGTAGAAGTCGCGGGCAAAAGTCTGCCAGTACTTACCACCTTGGACAAGGGACGCTACGGTGTGATCGTGTTCGAGTCGCTATCGAAATACGCTAACATGGACAAGTGGAATCGAGAACTACTAGACAAATACTGTCTAGAATATTCAGTAGGGGTTGTCGGCTTCGCAACGCCGGGCGAGGAGAGCCTTGTTGGCGCTCAACTGAAAGGATTCCCACTCTTCATGCATACCAATCTACGGCTTAAGGTAATTGGAATTTATTGTGCGGCATATTGTCGCCGCAATATCAGCCTCTCGTCGCTAAACTGTAGTACCCTTAGTACGAGATTTGTTCGCACTCGATGAGTCGAAAATATAGTATCTATACGAGGTCGCAAGACACAACTCGGGAATTGATTCGTATTACAGTCACTGTTTATCGCTTTCAAGTCGAAGTTTTCTGAGTTACAAATTCGCATCGCACCGTTTTAAAGTTTTCTAAAAAAAAATATTTTAAAAATTGGTTATTAAATAACTAAATTATAAGGTAACAAATATAAAAAAGAAAACTTACGTGTCAATTTGAGAACCTCCTCCTTTTTTTGAAGTCGGTTAGAAAGAGGAAACTTATATTTGAATTTTACCCATTTGGCTGTAAGCCTTCCTAGACGAATTTACTTCTGCTTATATTTTTCTAAACCTAGAAAACTGACTATTGCACTGTCATGGAAAATGACAAACAAATAAACATGGTTAGCGAAAGTCGAACTCGAAAACCAGTTTAAGATTGCGTGCGTGGTAATCACTTACTAAGGGTAGGTAGGTACTTAAATTACCTTTATAATAATATCGTTGTAGCTATAAATCTCAACGTTTTATCGCTGTATTATTATGAGTAATAGTCGTCTGCAAATTGAGAATTAGTATCCATTTTACATTCATGTTTCCTTAATGTTATCTGGCTACTAGATAATGTTATGAGACAAGTTATCGTAACTTCTAAAAGTGTGTTATACAAACAAGCAGATTACGTAAGGTGTTTGATTTACAAACTAGTTGTATTCCGCGGATACACCCGATTAGATTTATTTAGGAATACCAGAATTAAAAGTAGCATAAGCTTAATTATTAATCTGCCAGTCGGTCCAGTAGTTTCGGATATTAGCCGGAACGAACGGACAGAAAGACGGACATATATTTAAAAAAACAGTCAGTAGTTATAGGGTATACTTTCATATATCTTATTTGTTAAGAAACAAGTGGTACGTATTGTACCCCCAAATTACTAATACGTTAATTGATATTTAAGTGTGATTTTCTACCTACTGTCGAATGTTTCGGATAGATCATCTAAATCTGAACATCGTAAGCACTTGTATAATAATATGTTAAATTTTATCATTAAGATTTAACATAAATGTGTAATTATTCGTATGATTTCATTTAAATATTCCAGTGAATGTAATTAGACGTTCATACATTTAAAAACATCAGCATAATAACAGCGCTAACCTATTTCTAAAATGTAAAAACGTGATGTAAAACAACACAAAAAAAAATATTTCGGTTACGACATTAAAAAA
Source organism: Bicyclus anynana (assembly GCF_947172395.1). Taxonomy (NCBI): domain Eukaryota; kingdom Metazoa; phylum Arthropoda; class Insecta; order Lepidoptera; family Nymphalidae; genus Bicyclus; species Bicyclus anynana. The sequence continues at coordinate 5,769,256 of NC_069089.1, read as the reverse complement.
TGAGGGCGAGCTAATGTGATACTTTCCGTTTAGGACGCAGCATTGAACCCCGCGTCGCCTGTGCTGCGGCTGGCGCGTGCGGGGGAGACGGCCTGGGGCCCGCTGCCCGGCGAGCACTGGACCGTGTTCAGGGCGAACTCTTCAACGTACGAGCCGATTGCCTGGGCGTTAAGGCAGACAGATTATGGAGTCAACGGTAATTATATACTAAGACTAGCGGACTTTGGACGCCTAAAATTCAATTTTTCACAAACAGCGTAGGAACCATTTGTTTTCCGGATAAAAAGTACATGTTACTCTTTAAACTCCTATATTTTCCAATTTAAAACCGAATTAAATCGATTCAGATGATCCAGAGATTACCCCGAACAAACAGAGCTATCGTCTGTCTGTTTGTGTTTTGGTGTTGACATACCGAAATCACAGACAGACACTTCAATTTTATTTATGTGTATTGATGTATAGATTTAACTTCTCCTAGAACATAAACAACTTGAGTATTTTTCCGTGATGCTCTCAGATAGACCACATTATCGTTGTATGAGTATAGTACTCGTAGAAGACTTTTTTAAACATACTCGTATCATTCTTTATCTGCAGTTTTACTCATTACTCGCTTAAAGTGTAAGCTCATTATCAAGAACGCTATTCGCTATCGCTACTTTGAAATTATGGAACTGATAGCTGTTCATCTACCGATTTAATAAATCTTTCATTGTTTTAACAGTGTATCAAAAACTGCCTCTTTAATGTGAGTAATAGCTTACTGATCACTGAATCGGGGCTAGAAAGCAAGTTCAGGCATGCAAAAACGCTATTATTGGGTGTTTTTTCAATAATATCTTAGGTCAGTCAAAGCGAATTTCAGGTTATTTATCTTAGTAGAGTCGATTTCAGATTTCATGTAAATTTAATTGTTCATCAAAACATTGATCCACTCTAGTAGTAGACCAACCAAATTACTACTTTAAAATAATAAACGTACAAATTTCTAAGCCGTGACTGTACAATAACATAAATTGAATTTGAAACTACATATTTATAAACTTTAATCTAGTTGTTGTCATCTACAGTAGCCTTGAAAAAGAAATATAATCGTTGTTCCACCAAAAAATATAGCCATAGCCGCATATTGAAACTATTAAATTAGTTCAACAGGAGGAGCCGAAGAGGGGATTTTTGCAGTTACTCGAGCGCGGCAGATAAACATAAGGGACTATACCTTACACTTTGTCGAGTACCTCCACCGAGTATGAGCCCTTAATATTGGTAGGTACGTTTAGGGCAACCAAAAAAAAACTAACTTCATAAATACTCAACCAGCACGTCAGATTAAGATAAGGTTGGTGAGTTGATAGCTAAAAACTGCACATTTCGAAAATCTGACGATTTGAGCGTAACGTAATGGAATGGGAGGGTTTCAAAGTTACAAAATTAAACCCTTATATTTTAGTGCTCGAGGTACGAGTGCGATTAATTTTTTACTTATTTTTAAGGAAATAATCTCCTAATTAATCGCTGAAATTTTCTTACAATTTCAGTAAGCCAAAGTAATAAAAATTGTTTTTAAAGTCTGTAGTTTTTTTTTCCACCGCTAAAAGCGGAAAAAGTAAATAACCATTTATTCTTCCTATAATTTAATCTACCAAATGTAATCGGTCTCAATGACGCTCGAGTTACTGCAAATTTAGCATTCCGGGCTCCCCTACTATAAAACTAAATAAATATCATAAAAATATGACATTCAACTGCGAGCAATGTCGAGATTGATTTATTGTACATATTTCGTCCTCGGATCACGTAACGAAAACGTTTTCTTCCTCCACAAAGCATGCGTGAAATACGTTATCATAGCCGAAAATAAAAATGTACGGCACGAACAGTGTTACGTGCGATACAACAGTGGTCGACGGTCGTACGATATCCAATACGATGACATCACTGGAATTCCGGCGCGCGTGTAACACGATATGAATACGAATCCTTGGCGCCATTAGGCCTGCGCTAATTACCCGCGGAACCTATGCCTGTAGAAAATAAAATATTCTATTGAAATAATATCTGACTTATTTTATAAATTACTTATATTTAAGTTATAACGTCTTTCACATGAACACTATGCATACTTGTACATAGTGTTCATGTGACAGAAGTTAAAGTAATTTATAAGTATGCTAAGTGGTGACCAGTTTGGTACCACCACGTCATCTTATTGGTTTTCTTTATTTTAAATAGGTATATTTTTTCTTTTTGTTGTCTTCTGTGAATTGTGTGTGTGTGTGTGTCCAATAAAATATTTTTCTTATTTTCTTTAAATATTATTTATTTAATGGTAGCAGTAGATGCCCCGCGGATATCTTGTTTAGTTCCCGTTAGTCTTTGTTCATCAGAAATAATAATCAAAAGAGTTCATCTTCTTCTTCCACGATTCTAATGGTGAAATATTTTTTTAAATCGGTTCAGAATAGCTTCAGAGCTTTTCAATTCAAATAAACAAACAACCTTGCCTCTTTATAATATTAGTGCAGACTAACAGACGCCCCGCGGTCTTACTCGCGTAGTTCCCGCTACTGTGGGAATACGAGGATAAGTAAAACAGATAACACTCCAAAATTACGTGGCTTTCTATTGGTAAAAGAATTTTCAAATCGGTTCAGTAGATCAAGTAAGTATCTGAAATCCATGTACTGATTAATGTTATAAATTCGAAATTTTGTCTGTCCGTTTAGTTGTTTTTCTGCGGAGGGCAACAAACTTTCACATTGGTATCATCCTTAATTTAGGTATGTATAATTTTGCGAAACATCTTTCGATTCGTTTTGGTCCCGGAAGCTGAATAAAAGTTATGTTTTTAATTTAACTTTTCCTCTTGTTCTGCATCAGCTTGGAAACTGGAACACACTCGTAAGCGATTTCGTTATGTTCCACAAAATTAGTTTTCTGACATCGAATTGATTTGAAATGATCTCCTTGAAAGTTTTCCACACTCGTGCATTTCAATTTCAATTTCACTAAAAAGTCCCAGTGGTTTTATGTCTTATTCAACGCTAATCAATTTCTCTAATAAAAGCATATTGGCTCAAGCCTTTTGTTAACGGGTCAAATGAATTTGCCTCCGCTCGTCTATTAAGGGGACCTTTGACCGGTCTTGGAATTAAATATATTCATGTCGACGTCAACGATAATGAACTCTATATCTATGGGTATAAGCATCGAAATGGCGTAATGGAATTGCTAGAAAAAAACATTCCCGAATAAGAGTTAAAGTAGCTACGATAGTGATTCACGTTGTACCAAACAGCGGAGTTTACGATCATCCGTTCTTGACTATAAAGAACAATTACGTCCTTATTGTGTGAAATATTGTCGCCGAGGCCTTTGCCCCGATGTGGGAAAGTCAATTATTTAAATTGATAGCCTGCCCAATAAAAACAGTTCTCTCCTTGTGGGGGGAATGGGTCTCGCAGTCGATAAATATGTGCAAATGTCTCTCTCAGTCTTCACCCTTCACATTATGTTGTCAGTAGGTCTTTGAAGTATTTTTATTGGTCCATGAGAATCAATGGATCAAATCGTCGGCATGATTTAGTACATGTGAAACCTTGCCAGCTCCATTAACACGGTACGGTAGCTCAGACAACTGAGTGTGTAAAGGTCACAATGTGAACAACAACTCTTTATTACCCATTACCTCTTTGTCTGTTTATTCCGGTGCTATGATCTAACTGTCTTGGTTTTAAACATTGCGTTCAAAACTTATTTTTTCTAGGCAAAAAGCCTATTTTTCGATTATTTTGTTTATATCCATTTCCATTATTATTGGCACACACATCTATATATATATATATATATATATATATATATATATATATATATATAAAAGAAAGTCGTCTTAGTTACTCCACTTATAACTCAAGAACGGCTGAACCGATTTAGCTGAAAATTTACAAGGAGGTAGTTTAGAGCCAGGAGAAGGACATAGGATTTTTATAAAAGTTTTCCTTCCTGACGCTATAACTCCAGAACTCCGATTTCCATTTGTGAATCCTTTTGAGTAAAACGGCCAAAATTGTTTTTCAATGTTTGGAATGTAATAATGCTTGCTTAGAGACTTACTTAATGACCTATGACTTACTTAATTAAACTTGCTTAAAGACCTTGGCCTCTCTAGAACTGCAGCAAGTTCTATATTAGAACTAGTATCCAAAACTGACTTAATAGGATCTTACCAAATTTGGCTAGACAGGGAGAACAACACGAGCGGAGGAGCGGAGTTATGATCGATCGTCAAGGAATTCCTTAACCCTACATCCAGTGGTCACAAGTCCTGGACTTTGTTCGGAGTTTTTCTCTCTACCACGCGATTGACCCGGCACTCGCACGGTGAATCCATGGATTTCTAAGACATTTGTCTCTCTCTAAGTTTTTAAGGTTAAATAAGGTTTCAGTTGCATTTAAACTACTACGTTATAATAGTATTAGGAATCTTACCTAATCGTATTTCATGATATTTAACTTCAATTAACATCAACGCCCTAGCTCAGTACCTACTAATATCGTCCTAACTAACCTTAACTAAACCCTATTAGACCGTTACGTGAGTGCTACTTATTTCAACCGGAGACCGGAGTGCTTCGTTGTGTACCGAACTAATGAATAATTACCCCTAAAGGTTCCCATTTCACTTTAAGCCCATTATAGCTACTAACTTGCACACACTTATTGGATCCAGTCTTCAAATGTTTCTTCCCGGAATTCATCGAATCTGTTGTACCTGCCCTCGATAGATAATTTCTTAGATGCAACATGGGCGTGGCAAAAACAGCATGAGAATTGTGTGCTTTAGTTTAAGTAAATACGTCTTTCCTCATTTTTGTATTTATTTATATTTTACCGTAAGTTAGCACTTGGAATTCCATTTTAACTCATGTTACCGTCGATATTTCCGGGATCAAATGTACCATTTACGTTTCTCAATAATCTCGCCTACTTTCCCGGGAAAGTCCCATTAAAATAGGTTTTATTGCTCAAGATTAGCCCGGAAAAACGAGCAGACAGACAAAGAGTTAAAAAAGTTTGTTTGTGTTTTTTTGTTATTATAAATTAATAAAAGCACTTTATCAAGTTATTATAGTTATTTTGAAATCTAATAATTCTAATTATTTAATGTTATTTGTATGTTTTTGATTTATTATTGTTATTCATGACTACGATTGCATATTTTATTAGTCATCAGAGTACGTTAATGGTTATTTTTTCTGAAAGTTAGATATGGTATCTAAAACACCTTTTCACTAACCGTGTTTTTAAAATATAAATGAAGAAATATTAATAATTCAATAAGTAGGTGCGTTTACTAGAAACATAAACCAGCCGCATAATTAATAGATCATTTAATCGTCATTTATTCAGATACTAACAATGTATGGCGAAAATCGCCCGACAATTATTCACGACCGGTCTCGTCATTTATGCACCAATTGTCGGACAGATCGGACAGATTAGCGTACTCTCAAATTGGTGTACTTCAGAGACTCAGCTTCCAATACACTACATAAGTACACATATTCTATACACCTATTATGCTTGTGACCATAGACATGGTGAATTTGATTATTATTATTTTATGAATCGATCTCTACGAATTCTAGATTTGATTTTTTTAGATAAAGAATCTTAGCAATTGGATATGTAGGACTCTGCCTCCGTTTCCGGAGGGCTTAGGTTTAAATCCGGATCGGGGCATGCACCTCCAACTTTTCAACTATGTGCATTTTAGGAAATTAAATCACGTGTCTCAAACAGTGAAGGAAACCTGCATACCTGAGAATTTTCTTAATTCTCTTCGTGTGTGAAGACTGCCAATCGGCACTGGTCTGAAGACTGCCAATCCGCACTGGTCCAGTGTGATGGTCTATTGGCCTAACCCCTCTCATTCTGAGAGGAGATTTAGAGATTCTAATACATCAAGTAACATTGTGACGTCACAAAAGTAAAGACAACGTTTTTGATGTTTGGAAAAGTTTATGTAATACAGTAATTTTTGAATTGAGTTTTTTAAGAAATCCTTAACTTTTATTGATTGATATCTTTATATCATTTCATGTACTATAAGAAATTAATATTGTTTATATTAAATTTGATATTATATCAACTATCCTAGTGCTGCATTTGCGATGTTTCGAAGCCAAGATTTCTTGCGACGACCAACGCTTCTCCTACCGACAGCTAAGTGTTGCTATTGAGGCTTCGAAAATATTGTATGTTGTATCTAAATATTTCTCTATCAATGGTACGTACTCGTCGGTGTGTATTTTGTGTCGGTTCTGTGAACCGCAAACATGCTCTGCTAACAGAAACGTTTTAAGCTTCTCGTTTTTTTGAGTGTACCCAACAAGTCTGCTGATTTTGTAGAAAATAATTACGCTCGTATCTCTTACCTAAATGCCACATTTTTTGTTAACTGTGTGCTTAAATTTTTAACAAAATTCTAAAATTACGGGTAAAATAAATGTATCGCATGCGTTTAAGTCCAATTGTGACTACTCAGGTTAAATATTGTCTATTACATCGTTGTAGGTACGGTCGTAAAGTTGTACGGTTGTAGGTGCCTTTTCATTAATTAACTTATTTATTTTATAATCAAGGAACATAGATCTATGATTATGGTAGAAGCTCTAATTGACAATGATTACCACAGATATTTATAACTTTCTGTGGTAATAAATTGTCAAGTCACTTATTATTATTGTTGTTATAAAGAGATGGAAATCAATTATCTAGCTTTTACAAGTTACCTATATTCGAGATAAAAGAATAAGATTCACACGCGTGGTTCCCGTTCCCGTAGGAAAACGGGTATAAAATATAGAATATAGCACTCGGAAATCACTAATTCCGAATGCTATAGGCTACATTATATAGCCGAATTCCTTCACTTTCGATTCAATTCTTTCATTGTTGGCAATCTACACTTAGCTTAGTCAATAGTGAAAGAATTTTTCAAATCGGTTTATTAGTTTTAGGGCCTATTCAATGCAACTAAACAATCAAATATTTCCTCTTTATAATATTAGTATAGATTACATACTTACTAAAAGCTGCCTATAAACTGTTACTAACACAGAAATATGATTGTTCTTTTTCTAATTGTAAGCACTAGTACTTAACGTTACTTATTAAGTACCAATATATACTTATTAAATATAATATTGTTTTTTATTCACAATTAACTAGTTACAAAATATTCTTCGTCCGTCCGTCTCTAACGAGCACAATATTTTGCACAGAGGAAAGGCTGCCGTTGGCGACCGTAGTACAAGACCACGGTCGTTTGGACGGCGTCCAACGAGTGCTGTTCGGCTCCGGGCTCCAGTTCTGGTTGCATCGACTGCTGTTTCTGGACGCGTTAAGCTACCTCAGCCACGGCCAGTTGAGCCTGAGCCTCGACCGCTGGATACTGGTCGACATTGATGACATCTTTGTCGGGGAACGAGGTGAGATAAATATATGTTTAACATGTAACCGACAAAGACAACAGATATTTTGATGGATATTAGCTTTAGTTTTAAGAATATTAGCCTTTGTAAACTTCTGACATTTTAATTGTTCCTCTAAAACCTTTTATTGGTTCTTTTACCCTTACCTAACAATTAGGGGTAGATTTTAAGTTAAAGAGTACAGAAGGAGTACCAGGTACACGCGTTTCACCATAGGCTGCGTCTTGTAGTATATATTTATAAAAAAAATATGATAAGCGAATAACCGGTGGCAGGAATGGGTGAAACTTATAGGTGTAATATTTGATTAAAATGAGATAAAAGAATAATGAGATGAAAAGTTGAATCAAAATAACGTAGGGGCGATATAATAGGCGTAATATTATTTTATTTCGTTTTTTTTTTGTACCATTCATTTTATTAATCATTCAACTGTTACCGAACTAACTGCCCCATAACCATTTCACAAATGGAAGCTTATAGCTAACTTAATTTTAACTATGTAACTTACGTGCTCTCCTAAGCTCGATGAAAAAAGCTAGATAAGATTTTATAGTTAAACTTATACCTATCAGCTAATAGCTTAGTAAGACATTTTTGCAAGTGGCTGCTTGTAACATGATTAAAATAACCTTAGATTTCGTTAGTAACCTCAACACCGTCAAAATAAGGATCCAATACTTAATTACGTATTTATTTTGTACGACCTACTGAATTGCTGAGCTGTATGTTCAAATATTTGGCAAAATGTAGGTTAAATTCACAAAAGGCCTCCGTCAAATTAATGTATTAATTAGTTGGATATTTCGACACATATACAATATACATAGCGGTTGAATGCAAATTTAAAGTTCGGACTGCCGCATTGTCTACGTACAACCGCGAAATGTTGCAACATTCGATACGGTGCCAAACGAAATGTTATAAAAGTGAGCATATACCACAATGTGAGGGGACTAACAGTACAAATTAATTTAATTCGATAAAGGCTTTCCGCTTATTATATAAATTGGGCGCAACCGCGGACATATTAATGATATCACACACAACAAAATAATACAAACGTTATTAAATACACATTCAATAATTCTTTGTGTTTATCATTATCAACACTTGTATGATATCAACACATATATGGTATGATCTTTGAAACATTTCTTTCCTTCGGAACCCACCAGATGCTTCTGCGCTCGCCCAAAACCCCTGATGACGCCGCTGAGGTCCTACTAAAAGGCCCACGACACTTACATAATCAGAAAAAAAAACTGCTACCTATGCTATCACAATCCAAACTCCATTGACTTAAAAAATGAAAGAAGAAAAGGAAGATCTTTATTTTCAAGTAATGCCACATATTACATTATTATTATTACATACTAAATTATATTATAGCTTTACTGTCTACTCAAACAGTGGAGCAATAAAATGAAAAATGACCTGCATTAAGTGGCAAAACCTACCAAAATGCCCCAACTCAGCATTCGGCATTCAGCATCACATACTTCCTATACAAAAAAAAGTATGCAGCACTGATTTTCAGTTAGGACTTAGGACCTAGTTCACGTGCCGCCACGACACAGTTTAACATCCTATGTAAACTATTATATAAAACCTTACTTCTATGGTAAGAGCATAGCCTAACGAACTTTCACCCTTAAAAAATTAAACATTCAGGTACAAAATATTTATTCATGACCATACTGCACAAATTTTGTGTATGTAATAAATAATTATATAAAGTCGGACATAACATATTATGAACGAGGCGAACTATAGTGAGACGTTTTCAATCTTCCAGACTTTAGATAATGAATATGTGTCCCCTGAAAATTGTCCAACAAGGGCACTTTAATTTTCTTTTTTTATGTATGCTGCAAAAATCTGTTGTAATATTTTTTATTTTATTTAATACGGTTATGGTACCTACGTTACAAGCTCAAGGCCGCTTAATATTACGTATTTTGTGGTATATATATATTATATTTTTTTAATTAGATATGTAGGCAATAAATTAAAAAAAGTATGTTTTTTAATCATATCATTAATAATTTTAATAACACAAGCTATGTTATCATTAAATATTTTGGTGAAGTTCATTTGAGTACTTCATGGGGTTATCTACGCACGTGTTCCATTTATCATGTATTTATTAAATTAATGAGTATTACTTTAACACCAAAAATGTTATGAATGTTTGATAATGTATTTACACAACAAAAATTATAAAACTGGTATAGTTTATAAAACAATATCTTTGAATGGTGAAAAGTTATGTAAACTTACATGTAATGCAAAAGACCATGAAGGGCAATAATTGTTCGTTGACTAAAGTGATAGTGATTTAAGGAATTATGAAATTTTTAAGGAAGTTGTTAACTTTTTGGAAGTTTTTCTATTTGATCCTAAAGTTATTGTTTTAATTATAGAAAACCCTATATGAAAATGTTTGTGCATTTTGCTTGGCTCTCAACAATTATCTGATACCTCTATTTCTCTGTCACCAACATTAATGTTTTAGAATTTTTAGTACGTAATGTTATGGCCAAATCTTGCTCATTTTGTAAAAGTAATCTAAGTTGAATGCGGACTAACATGTGAGGAGGAGGATGAAAATCCACACCCCTTTCGGTTTCTACACGACATTGTACCGGAACGCTAAATCGCTTAGCCGTACGTCTTTGTCGGTAGAGTAGTAAATAGCCACGGGCGAAGCCTGCCACCAGCGAGACCGGGACTAATTAAGAAAACATTAATCGAACCAGCTGGGGATCGAACCCAGGACCTCCGTCTTGTCAATCCACCGCGCATACCACTGAGCCACAGATGCCGTCAAAAGCTGAATGTTTGTCAGTTCATGTTCCTACCGTAAGAATACTATGGAGTTTAGGATATAGCAGGTTCTAAGGGTCCACACCCTCAATAGTCTTAGTATAAAACGTAATCTCTCTAGTCTAGTGTGTTGTCTACAAATAGTGTTTCATTTTAATGATGATATTATCAGGATGAAAGTTCTGTAACACATTCTGTATGACCCAGAAAAATAGCTGAACGAAATTCCATTTACCCATTTTCAATTTACGTACACACTCCCATTACAATGTTTTATAGCACTCGTAGTTATGGCTACAAAGCAGCGATGCGTATAAAAAGCTGTTTGTTCAGGATCGAGTAACCCCTTTTAGTGTAACGTGGATCAATTGTATCCCATAAAATCAGGTGGTCCTATTTGTTTATTCTCCTCAAAAAACTAGGCCATTTTATACATGTTTTTTTATTGCTCGTAACTCCTTTCTTATTCATAAAAAGAATATTACCAATATTTCTGTTTTCCCTGTCAACTATGCGAAACGTCTGCTAGGAGTGAGTACGATAATAATAGTCCAGAGTAGTTCCATATTTTTTTATCAAAAATACTAAAGCTTGTTTTACCATTTTCTAACAAATGTTGTATTTCTATTTTATTTTTTTTACGTTTAAAAACAAGTTAACCCTTGACTAGGATCTCACCTAACTCGTCTAAGATGATGCAGTCTAAGATGGCAGCGGGCTTACTTGGAAAAGGTACGAGTTTCTTCTACCCATATCTCTGACGGTGTCTACGCGGCATCGCACCGGAACGCCATATCGCTTGGCGGTACGTCTTTGCCGGTAGGGTGGTAACAACGGTCAATGCCTACCATCTTGAGCTAATTTAGATATTATAAAATCCTAAACTGACCCCAGCTGGGAAGGTCGCTGTATAGTTTTGTTATCGTCATTGTCAATCCACATTTAGCTTACTGTAGAGCACGAGTTTCCTCTCAGAATGAGAGGGGCTAGGACAATAGTCCACCACGCTGGCCCAATATGGATTGGCAAACTTCACACACGAAGAGAATTTAGAAAATTCTCAGGTAAGAGTCCATATAGGCCGCCGCGCGCCGGGTTACCTTTTTAAAGATCCATACATATATAATCATTATTGTAATGAATATGTATGGATGCATGAGAAACCGGAGTTTGTATCAAGCGGTATGAATTTCCTTTTCTTTGGGTCGGCTTAACTTCGTCAAAATTCCATCCTTCGCCACTGTCAGGTATGCACGTTTCCTCACGTTTTTTCCTTCGCCGTTTGAGACACGTGAGATTTCATTTCTAATAATGCACCTAACTGAAAAGTCAGATTACCTGACCTGACCGAAGTCGAACCTGCGCCGTCCGAATCGAAAGCAGAGGTCATATCCACTAGGCTATCACGGCTCACACTGTATAGTTTAAACGTGAGTTATGTCACTTTCTCATATCAAGTGTGTAACAAATAAGAAACTTATGTAGGCACATTAGGTAGGATATCCTAAGTCTACATCAAATAGGTAACAAGTACAAAACTTGTCTAGGTACCTATATAAGCTGTCTGACACCTATCACAGGCCCTTAGTGTCGCAAGAATGTTTATTCAGACTTTTGCCAAAGTGTTATAAAAGTAGTATGAAAATAGAGGAGTATGTATAACGTGGAAAAAGCTATTTGTACAGGATCGAGTTCACCTCTTTATAGAAACGTGACTGATTCAGTTTCATCCCATGTTATCAGGTGGGTGATCTAATTCCTTTTGCTCTGCTCGTTAATGGTCGCACCTTTTGAAAACTCATTTCTCTTTATCGCCTTCACGTACTGTATGAAAGGGTATATTTCCTTGTATTTTTTTAAACAGTGCTTTCTTTACTCAGATAGATATATTTGATACTATGATGAGATGAAAAATGATAAGATAAAATTTTATATCGTTAAATCAATTTAAACTATCGAAAATTGAAATGGACTACACAAGAAAAGGAGCAGGTAATACCTACTGTAGGAACAATTAGAAAAATATAAAGCTCAAACTCTTTGTTTAAACATACGTTTTGTAATGTAATGTACGTAATGACATTTGCTATCGACAGGTCACGTGATCAAGATCTGTCATTCCTATACATTTTTCTAATTTAGCGAAGCGTTAGCGATCGTAGAAAGAGAATCGACGTGCCACTTGGCTACAGGGGCTGGAATGAAAAACGTATCTATACTAATATTATAAAGCTGAAGAGTTTGTTTGTTTGTTTAATTGAACGCGCTAATCTCAGGAACTACTGGTCCGATTTGAAAAATTCTTTCAGTGTTAGATAGCCCATTTATCGAGGAAGGCTATAGGCTAAATATTATCCCTGTATTCCTACGGGAACGGAAACCACGCGGGTGAAACCGCGCGGCGTCAGCTAGTGTTTAAATAAAGAGAGTTTGAGCTTTATGTTTGTCTTAATGGTTTCTGTAGTAGGCACCTGCTCCTTTTCTTGTGTAGTCCATCTCAATTTTCGATAGTTTATATTCGAATAGTTTTATCCTGCGCAATCATTTTTAACAAAAAAATAATAAAACAATTCATAATATTATATTAACCTACCTAAAATTTTGTATTATCGATTGTATACCTATACATTATTGATAGTGACTTCGATCGATACCATCGCAGCCGACAAGGCTATGTTAAATAAAACATCATGCATAATTCGTAGCTGACGGACGAACGTACGTATCTACGAACTACGGCGAATTAGTAAAGCGCTGAGCACCGGTATTTACTATTAATTTAGTCGCTTTCCTAAAATAAAAGCCACGTCGCCATTCCAGCACCTTGGGACCCCAACGTCCATCAGTTCTTCGTACTATGTGCCCCGCTATTGCCAATTTAGCTTCGCGACTCGTTGAGCTATGTCGGTGACTTCGGTTCTCCTGTGGGTCTCCTCATTACAATATGACTAATATTCCCGTTCCCCTTCACATAGTCAGTAAAGCTGTGTTAAATTGTTTGAATTTAGAACTTCTCGGCGTGAGTGCGGCCCCTTTACCGTTAAGCTATCCAATTAAAAAAAAACATGACATCATATTATAGTCCCTAAAGTTAATTAAAGTTTAATTCCAACTGACTATCATGACAGTCTTCCGCGAGGCGATTTTATTATTTCCCGTTCATTTGTAGCGCGCCATTTTTATTTGATCCGATCGGTTTTATATGCACAGAGTTCAATTAGCATTAATCTGTACACAGTACCGACGTAATTCAACTGTTACGCATGGAATGCGCACGTAACATGACATGCGCTGGACAAACCACAGGTCATTATGTCATGTAGTTTCATTATTTTAATTGTTTATGTATTCGGAGTGGCTTGTTTGAAGGTGGCTTCGGCGTCGTAAGGTACCTACTCTACAGTTATAGACCTACATACGAGGAGGTACATTTTAAATGCCGCCGACTAATTTAATCTGATTTTAATAATTGTGACACCCAAGAGCTCTATGTCAAGAGCTGATTGGACTGTTCCAACTGTTCTTTTGACTGACTGTGGACCTTGGCTCCCACTTTCCAGGGTATATCTGTATATACCCTGGAATGTGGGAGCCAAGGTAAAATGGCTCATAATATTCAAATAAGGCTCTACCCCTAGAATCGAATCTCGGGACCACATGATCCATAACAGAATCAGCAAATTCCTTTACACATTTTTATAATATTTGGGTATACCCAAAAATTTTGGTATAACCCAAGTCCAATAAACCCTAGAAAATAGTACGCGATAAAATGTGATAACAACCAAGTACCTTCTCCAAATATTTATTTTATATGTTCCTACTTCCTTTTGATGTACCTACTTTATATATACCTACTCGTACCTTTTTTTATTATATAAATGCTAACCCTTGACTATAATCTTACCTGATGATAAGTGATGATGCAACCTAAGATGGAAGTTAGTTAGGAAGGGTTAACTTGTTTGGAGGAGGATGATAATCCACACCCCTTTCGGATTCTATCGAACATCGCTAAATCGCTTGGTGGTACGTCTTTGTCAGTAGGGTGGTAACTAACCACAGCCGAAGCCTCCCACCACCAGCAAATTAAGAAAACCTCAATCGGCCCAGCCGGGGATCGAACCGCGTCTTGTAAATCCACCGCGCATACCACTGCGCCACGGAGGCCGTCAAATCAATGTAGACATGCTCCTTTCTGTTGATTTGTTTTCTAAGTTTTAATGGAAATCTTAAATCATGGTTTTCTAAGAAATATATTTTACATAGCGCCGGACGCGCAAAATCTTGGTATTCAATACCGCTTGGTATTCGAAATTAAATGAAATTATGAAATCGCCGCTGTTATGTTATTAAAGTAAATTCCAGAGTGAAAAATACCATGAAATAATTTTAATAGAATTTGCGTTTGTATTTTATTACATTTTCGTTACATATTATTATTATGAGCTAGGAGCGAAGAATTTTTTATTTTTAACGTTTGCGTAAAACATAAAATGTTACTTTTTACATTTCCTCGAATAAAGCTTCGTTAGGAATTTAAAAATAAAAAACTAATACGGGGTTTTTTCTACCTCTACTGGTGGGCGCCTGCAACTTCGTACGCTTGAAATTCTACGTACGTACGTTTAAATCATCTTCGCATTATTATTGTCTTTCTAATGAAACTAATTTTGTTAGGATTGGTTGGTTTCATTCTGTAAAGGACATTTTCTATGTCACATTATAAGCCTATCCTAATGACTAGCCGTGATTGCCCAGTGGATACGACCTCTGCCTCCGATTCCGGAGGGTGTGGGTTCGAATCCGGTCCGGGGCATCTCCAACTTTTCATTTGTGTGCATTTTTTAAGAAATTAAATATCACGTGTCTTTAACGGTGAAGGAAAAATATGTAAGGCAACCTGCATACAAAAGAACTTTCGTAATTTTCTGCGTTTGTGTAGTCTGCCAATTCGCATTGGGCCAGAGTGGTGGACTATTGGCCTAACCCCTCTCATTCTGAGAGGAGACTCGAGCTCAGCAGTGAGCCGATAACGGGTCATTCAAATCAAATCAATCATTGACTAGCACTACTACAGTACCATTTTTTCTTATACTCGTAGCTGTAAGCAACGATTATATACTATTGTTATAGATATGTTAAGTCCCTACACAATCACCGCAAAAAGTGATCCGAATTTAGATTTTCTAACTCTCTACTGAGCACACACATGCACAATTTTGAGTTTAATTATCTAAACTAATATTATAAAGCTAAAGAGTTTGTTTTTTTGTTTGAACGCGTTAATCTCAGGAACTACTGGTCTGATTTGAAAAATTGTTTCAGTTTTAGATAGCCTATTTATCGAGAAAGGCTATATATTCCCGTATTCCTACGGGAACGGGAACCACGCGGGTGAAATCGCGCGGCGTCAGCTAGTATTATATATTTATATGTATTTATATAGTTTTTACACTTCCTGAACACACAACTCGACATCGTAGACAATATTTAGGCATTAATTGTTACTATGCGCCTAAATGAAATTAAGACAATTAGCCACATTTGTTCGCCTTAATTTCCACGCGTTAGTGACATATCCAATATCTATTAATATACAATCTTTGGCGGAAAGGATTTCGAACTTAGGTCGGGTTGGCCGACAATTAGGTTTCGTATACTCTCATCATTCGTGTCATATATATCATTTAACAAAGTCCTTAAGTTTTTTAATTTTATACATTTATTTACCCAGGCACCCGGCTGCATGAGGAAGATGTTTCAGCACTGATGGCATCGCAGGCGGCCTTACAGCGACTCGTGCCAGGGTTCCGGTTCAACCTGGGCTTCAGTGCTAAGTACTACCACCACGGCACGTCCCTGGAGAACAGGGGCGATGACGCGCTGTTGAAACATCGGGAACATTTTAATTGGTACGTGCCTTCAACTACCAATATCCAATAACAATCATTGTATTAACATCATCATATCAGCCGATGCAGGACAGGTTCTTTGTAGAGACTTCCAAACATCACGATCCTGAGCTGCGTCGGAATCATTGTCTGTGATTTCAAAATAACTGTGTACTCTTAAGTATTTGAGTAAATAACTATTATTTACACGATACCATAACATAAACAAGCTAATTTTGTCTATCTGTCTGTTCGGGCTATTCTCTGAAACGGCTACACTGATATTAATGGGACTTTTAGCAGGAGATAGAGGATGTTATTTAGCAACATATAGGCGACTTTTAATCTCGGAAAAATCCATGAGTCCCGCGGCATTTGTGAAAATCGCTGACGCCCGTAACTCCTTTCGCGTAAACCATATATTTTTCCGAGATAAAATATACCTATCCTATATTCTATATTCTGCTCCAAAGTCCTATTAATCACTGCACCAAAATTTACCATAACCGGTTTAGTAGTGAAAAGGTAACAGACAGACATTCAGACTTACTTTCGTATTTCTAATATTAGTATGGATAATCATTGCTTAATACTTATTTATGTCAACAGGTTTTGTCACATGTGGAACCACCAGATCTTTTTTATACTACATATGTTTCCGAGATAAAAAGTACCTAACCTATATTTTGCCCCAAGGTCCCATTAATCACTGCACCAAAATTAATCTCTTTTAAATATTATCGGTTCAATGTAGCCATAAGGTAACAGACAGACATTCAGACTTACTTTCGTATTTCTAATACTAGTATGGATAATCATTGCTTAATACTTATTTGTGTTAACAGGTTTTGCCACATGTGGAACCACCAGCAGCCTCACCTGTACAGCAACGTGTCGCAACTGGAGGCGGAGATGATGCTCAACAAACAGTTCGCGCTCGAGCACGGCATCCCCACCAACTCGTGCTACTCCGTGTCCCCGCACCACTCCGGCGTGTACCCCGTGCACGAGCCGCTGTACGAGGCGTGGAGGAAAGTGTGGGACGTCAAAGTGACCAGCACGGAGGAATATCCGCATTTACGTCCAGCGAGGTAACTATCGAAAAACTTTTAATTTTAAAAACGAAACACTTCGTGTCCCTGCACCACTCCGGGTGTACTCTGTGCACTAGCCGATGTACGAGGCGTGGAGGAAAGTGTGGGACGTCAAAGTGACCAGCACGGAGGAATATCCGCATTTACGCCCAGCGAGGTAACTATAGAAAATATTTAAATTTTAAAAAAGGAACGCTTCTGAGCACCACGTCCTTACCAACTCGTGCTACTCCGTGTCCCCGCACCATTCCGGAGTGTACCCCGTGCACGAGCCGCTGTACGAGGCGTGGAGGAAAGTGTGGGACGTCAAAGTTACCAGCACGGAGGAATATCCGCATTTACGTCCAGCGAGGTAACTATAGAAAAACTTTAATTTTTAAAAAAGGAACGCTTCTGAGCATGGTGTACCCACCAACTCGTGCTACTCCGTGTCCACGCACCGCTCCGGGGTGTACCCCGTGCACGAGCCCCTGTACGAGGCGTGGAGGAAAGTTTGGAACGTCAAAGTGACCAGCACGGAGGAATATCCGCATTTACGTCCAGCTAGGTAACTAAAGAAAAACTTTAAATTTTAAAAATGGAACGCGTCCGAGCATGGCGTACCCACCAACTCATGCTGCTCCGTGTCCCCGCAGCACTCTGGGGTGTAGCCCGTGCACGAGCCGCTGTACGAGGCGTGGAGGAAAGTGTGGGACGTCAAAGTGACCAGCACGGAGGAATATCCGCATTTACGTCCGGCGAGGTAACTATGGAAAAACTTTATATTTTAAAAATGGAATGCGTCCGAGCATGGCGTACCCACCAACTCGTGCTACTCCGTGTCCCCGCACCACTCCGGCGTGTACCCCGTGCACGAGCCGCTGTACGAGGCGTGGAGGAAAGTGTGGGACGTCAAAGTGACCAGCACAGAGGAATATCCGCATTTACGTCCAGCTAGGTAACTATGGAAAAACTTTAAATTTTAAAAATGGAACGCGTCCGAGCACGGCTTACCCACCAACTCGTGCTACTCCAAGTCCTCGCACCACTCCGGCGTCTACTCTGTGCACGAGCCGCTGTGCGAGGCGTGGAGGAAAGTGTGGGACGTCAAAGTGACCAGCACAGAGGAATATCCGCAACTTTAACTCAATGTTAAGCTATTCAATGTTCAGAGGATAGCCATAGTCATAATAATACAACATTTCCTAAAGCTTAACAACAGTCCATTTTGCAGTGATAAAATGTGGAATCAAGATAAAATTTATCTCGATATTTTCCTAACAAAAAACACGATCCGGTATTAGCTTTTTCGTTCAGTAAGTGACAATATCGCGTAGACAATTTTGAAATATGGTTCGCTGCTCAAATATATTGCTGACCGCAAAACCAATGTGCCGATGTATATTGATAACACTTTTAGATTTCCCAAGGCTTCTTCTCAGGCATAATAAATTTTGATGATGACGTTTAGGTATTTTCATGAAAAGTTAAGGCATTTCGATATCCCTAATGTATAATTCTGGATAGTATTGATGTTTTTTGAAATTCAATCTGGGAACGTACTAATAAATTCATAAGGTAAAAGGGTTATTCGTTATTTAGTGTTATTGTGTGATGGACGATTTCCAATATTTTCATAATGTTTGTCGAAGATATACTTACGTAAGAATTACTTTTTTATTATATTCGACACTGGCAAGAAAACCTAAGATAATAAAAAAGTAATTCATAATAATAGGTATTCTCTTACATTATTCGGTACGGAATGGGCACCACATTATTGGGCAGTGTTACTGGCACCGTGTTGCGGTTACCAAACTGCTATAAACCGCAAGCGATGCGTTGCGGCGACTTCTCACTATGTATTGTACACGCATTTCCGTCTAGATGTTGTCTATGGTCAACCGAAACGCCTACCTATTATTATCAATTAATAATTGTTTTTTTTTAATTTGTGGACTAATATTTGTGAATTAGGGAAGGTATCTACTTTATCTGTACTGCAATATATTATGTACGTACAGGATTTCACAACAAGTAATTTTAGTTTTTGTTTAATTTTAATAATAAGAATTTGTATATTGTCGAATTGCTATTCGATAAACTTCTTTGTTAACTTTTACTGCGAAATAATTTAAGACTAATGTAACGGCTATTTTGGTTGGATTAAAGCTTGCAATATCTCGTCTTAGTAAGAGAACATTTAAAATTTGAAGGCGAGCAAATTTATAATAAAGTAAGTACCTGCGGATGTGAAGAATGCCAAATCGTTAAACACATTTAAGACGAAACTAAGAAAATATATACAGTGGTATTACCATTAACACTTACACTGTGGTAACATTTCGCACCGAACATCGTACATTTCTGTAGGTAGAACGAAAAAAAAATGTTTGAGCTGATTATTAAAATATGTAATAAGATTTACTTATAATTGTTTTTCTGTAAGTGAATGTAAATTCTTTAAGAGAAATAAAGATTCTTTGACCTCTTATGGCACAAACATGAAATAGACTACCATAATCCATTTAATTTTTTTTTTAAACAAGTTGGTAATGTACAAACCTGAATTGTCAAATATGTAAAGTAACCGTGTTGTGGTCTGTGTTTTGTAGTTGCCTTTCATGTCCACGCATTTGTGGAAAAGAGAATTCTAGTCCGGCTGCCGAGTGCTGTTTGTTTACTTTACTATTTAAATGAATGAAAATGCACGCTGAATTTAAATCGCAGGAGAACAAGTTTTATCCGCACAAGCTTTGTACGAATTAAAAATTTGCATATTTTATTCTTTTTTTTTATTATTTTTTTAACTAATTGCACTACAACTAAATTCGTAGACCAAAAAGTAATGTCATAGGCTTGTATTGCTAATTGGTGTTTATATGAAACTAGAGATTAAATCGTTAGTAAAATTATTTTTTTTAATAAATTTTGTTGTTTTAAATCATATATATATATGAACATAAAAAAATATATATATATTTGTATCGTAATATATATTGAACTATTATTCTACCCATTGCTAACAGCCTTTCCGAGAAATTAGAGAACAAAAATATTGGTCATCTCTTACATTGAGAAAAATTAACTACTTAAACAAGCTACTTACGTAATGAGCGTGCAAATTATTACTTACAACGGGTGAAATATACGTAAAATAGATGTCGTATACTTAAGTGCAGCGTACTGTTCCGTTTAGAAGCAACACCATGTTACATTAGGAGCTCGTGTACAACATGACAAGGCCCCGGCTACAAGTGTTACGGAATTCGTCCACTAATCCGCATTGTACGCATTGGACGTATTGAATTAAACGGATTTTAGTATTCTAAGTCGCACATGTGCGTCTGATGGATCGCATCGAACGGATTTTATCTACCGCAAAAATCCGTTGATTCATTGCGGATCAGTAGACGCCTACCACAAGTGGTTTACTACATATTTTAAGTATGGCGGTCTAGGATGTTTTTAACCCCCGACGCAAAAAGAGGGGTGTTATAAGTTCGACGTGTCTGTCTGTCTGTCAATATGTTTGTGGCATCATAGCTTCCGGACGGATGAAGCGATTTCACTTTAGTTTTTTTGTATTCAAGGTAAAATGGGTGAGTGTTCTTAGACATGTTTGATGAAAATCGGTTGAACCGTTTAAGTTCTGGGAGTTGAAAGTGGGGAAGAAAAACCGAATTTCTGCAAATATACTCGATTGGGGTCTCAAATGAAGGCGCACTGAAAGATAATATCGATGACTTGGTCGAGAGTGAGAATAATTACATGAACTTCGGGGTTTTCAAAATTTTAAATTTTATGTTATCTACTTTATAAAAATAAGTCGGGTTTACTTCCTGACGCTATAACTCTAGAACGCACGAACCGATTTCCACGGTTTTGAATTCGTTGGAAAAGTCTCGGGCTCCGTGAGGTTTATAGCAAAGAAAATTCAGGGAAAATTTCAACAGAAAAGCGGGATAATCTTTTTTCGCATACAGCGCTATCTCTGATACAAGGGTAAGGGTAGGGTAGGGGTAGTTGAAAGTTTACATTGAGTTTCTCTCATATAGTTCTTAATGTATTTAAAAGATGTGGCAAATGTTCTTTAAAAAAATATTCTTGTCTGCCAGGTTACGGCGTGGTTTCCGTCACCGAGGCGTCATGGTGCTGCCTCGTCAGACGTGCGGCCTGTTCACGCACACGCTGCTGTTGGAGCGGTACCCGGGCGGGCGGCAGCGCCTCGACCGCTCCATCCAGGGCGGCGAGTTGTTCCAAACGCTTATAAACAATCCGGTAAGTTACGTAGAACTTTTTGGAGTTTACTCCTTAAGCATCGATTTTTCATATAAAGCTCCTGGTATCAAATAATATGGGCAGTAAAATTCGATGACAGCGTTACGTCTTTGTGCGCAACCTATACTGCGCACATTACACCGTGCGCTGCCGTAGGGCACGCCGTGACCTGCTGTTCCTCGTTTGCGCACCTTTCACTATTCAGGCGTATATTGAGACGTACATAGTGTATGCTGTGGGTCAACATACATCTATTTAGACAATCGATCTGAAAGAGTAAACTCCATTCGTGCGTCAAAGCTGACTCACACTTTTTTTTTATTATTTACAAGTTAGCCCTTGACAACAATCTCACTCACCTGAAGGTAAGTGATTATGGAAGCGGGTTAAGTTGTTAGGAGGATAAAAATCCACACCCCTTTCGGTTTCTACACGACATCGTGACGCTAAATCGCTTGGCGGTACGACTTTGCCGGTAGGGTGGCAGCCAGACCTGGACCAATTAAGAAAAAATCAATCGGTCCAGCTGGGGATCGAACCCAGAACCTTCGTTTTTTAAAACCACCGCGCATACCACGGCGTCACGGATGCCGTCGTAACAGTGCTCACTTGGTCAAAACAGTGCCCACTTTTCCAATACAAAAACCTCTAGAACAATGAGACAGTCTTATAACAAATTCAATACCTATTATCGTATTTTGACGACCTCTCTGGCATAGTTGGTATTGCTGTGGTTCTTGAGATGTCCTGGGTTTGATTTCCAGCGCGGGTCAGTTTAGGATTTAATAAAAAACTCCAAATAAGCCCGCTTCCATCTTAGACTGCATCGTCACTTAACGTAGGGTGAGATCACAGTTAAGGGCTAATTTGTCATAGACATTTAAAATTAAATACGTTTATTGCGTGGTCAATTATTACATGTGACCTAATCTAGTGATTCACTAATATACTCGTATATCATACTATATAATGTCCAATTCATGTAGCCAAGACACTAAATCCTGCGGTCGTTGGCATTCGATTCTGTGGTGAGCGAATTTGAGCTTGTGCTCTACTGTGAGAGTAAACACTTGAACTATGTTTCAGCCACTTGAACTATGTCTCTGAATGATGCAAGTGTTATATAAAGTGTAGCTATTACAGCCCGCCCAGATATAAAGCGTACTGAGTTCTGCGTTTTGCGTTTTTTGTAATGTTGCACACTGCACGAGTGGTGTGGACAGTAGCGAGGGAAGTAGGCAGAGAAGTCGTGTGGTCACGTTACTCCTGGCGCATTTCATGACGCTCGTCCTACCCACCGCTTCCTATATTGTTTTGAGCGCGAATCAATGGACGTGTACGGGGCGTTGCGATTATTTTCAATGTGTGGGCAGACAAGGCAACATTTTGTGACCATCTGCAATCCGGTGGTAAAAGAAGGAATGTGTTGCAGAAGTCAAATGTCGGAACACCTATAGCTTGGCAACTTCGTTCGTGACACTCCCGATGGTCCGCGCGGGCCGGGGTGCGTGTAGCGATGACTGATGCACCTCCCTTCCCCGCACGCACGATTTCACAACCGCGCAGTCTTTCCCCCCGTCGTCCGCATATCATGGGAGTGTCATCAACGAACTTGCCAGACTCTTTCTTCATGCCCTTAAAAAACGAATGAGGCTCTTAACCTTGACAAATACTTGCCTGTGGTAGGAACTTCAAATGCCCGCAGCTAAAGCAACAGTTCCCATGTATGCATGGCCCAATCACGGAAACGATCTCTCGAACGGAGATTGACTCGGGTCCACGTGTTTATTTTGGCAGGAGTGTACGTAACTGACAAAGCCGTGCCCTTAAGCTTCTTAGCATTGTGGTAGAGTGGCATGTTTGGAAGCCAATTAACGAATAGAACAATAAAGATTTATCCGTTAATTGAAGAGTGCTATTATGCTCTAAATTAATCATTGTTAACAAGTTTGTCTTTGTTAGCTTGTTTATTAAACCCTATTCAATAAACAACAACAACAGTTGTTGAGTAGGCAAAACATTATTTAAAAACGAGTGAAAATTGAGTTTGTCTCGCAAATTGAGGATTCGACCTCGATATAAAACGAAAACTACTAAACATAATTAAAACTGTATAATCAACCTGAAAAGGCTGCGCTTTATTATAATTCTTGGCAATTGCACATTATCTCGATCGTCTTTTTATCAATGGAAAGGCGAAGAGAGCGCACAGGTTGGCATTTCTCTAGAGAGCCATTAATAACCTCCCAACTAGAAATCACTGGTCTTGGACTGTTTGATTTCTTATCAGCCACCGCGCTACGACATCCCATTCGATTTTGCAGTATTTTCAAAGGAAAATTATGTTCTGCGGTAAAAGATCCGCAACTTCTGATTGGAGGTTTCCTAGGAGATTGGAGAAGAACTGTGATTTTAAACTTACATGAAAATAAGCGAAGAAAATTACGTGATCTTTGGTTATTTCATCAGGGGGACAATTGCGTAACTTGATCGGATCCGTTTCACTGCAGCTCCATTTAATAAAAATATGTCAAATTAATGTCAAAATTGACAAAGATAATGTCGAAAATTAATTAATTTGTTGTCTAACTAATAGTTACTAATTAACGGATCCGATCTAGTTTCGCAATTGCCCACTAGATCTAAAAAATCAGACGCACTTGTATTAGTGGAACGGGTGTGTGCCAACATGGTCAACTACCAACTGATTCAAAGAATTTATTGAGATAAAATTTCTTATTAGCCTCACTACGGTTGCGGCATCGTCAACTGATGTCATATTTTTAAGAGAATAAATATTAATTGAATTTGTTGTCCTCTAGATCAACGTGTTCATGACGCACATGTCCAACTACGGCAACGACCGCCTGGCGCTGTACACGTTCGAGTCCGTCGTGAAGTTCCTCCGCTGCTGGACCAACGTGCGGCTCGCGTCCGCGCCGCCGCTCGCGCTCGCCGACAAGTACTTCCAACTGCGGCCCGACGAGCTGAACCCACTGTGGGGTGTAAGTATATAACGTACTGTGTGATCAACGTGTTCATGACGCACATGTCCAACATCAGCAACGACTGTCTGGCGCTGGACACGTTCGAGTCCGTCGTGAGGTTCCTCCGCTGCTGGACCAACGTGCGGCTCGCGTCCGCGCCGCCGCTCGCGCTCGCGGACAAGTACTTCCAACTGCGGCCCGACGAGCTGAACCCACTGTGGGGTGTAAGTATATAACGTACTGCGTGATCAACGTGTTCGTGACGCACATGTCCAACATCAGCAACGACTGTCTGGCGCGGTACACGTTCGAGTCCGTCGTGAAGTTCCTCCGCTGCTGGACCAACGTGCGGCTCGCGTCCGCGCCGCCGCTCGCGCTCGCCGACAAGTACTTCCAACTGCGGCCCGACGAGCTGAACCCACTGTGGGGTGTAAGTATATAACGTACTGCGTGATCAACGAGTTCGTGACGCACATGTCCAACGTCGGCAACGACCGACGAGCTATAAACCCACTGTAGGGTGTAAAAAGTTACAATAATATAGGTAGTTTTATCACTGATTTCGATATTTTTTTATATAGTAATAAAAAATGAAACCTTGAAGAAAAACACAGGTTAGATTTTATCGCGAAATGGAAATACCGGGAATGGAAGGAAATAGGGGCTGTAAGTTTGTACAAAAGTACCTTATTATTCATGTTATATTTACCAAAGTTGGTACAATTGAGATATCGGTTAAGAATATAAAACTTTGAAATTTCACGCTTGTAAGAATATAAAAGTTTGTCATATTTTGAGTGATTTGTGTCGGTTTGGTTAGGGATTAGATGTTTACCCTAATGTTCTCGCAGACGAATTTACGGTAAAATCACTTACATAAAATCGGCAACCAAACACTCCATTAAATCAAACGAGAACAGTATTTTTATTGTTTTTGGACGCTATACAAAATTTGAGTATATCTGACGGCATTATTCAGATCTGTAGTACAAAGCATGTCCACGCACTAGACGGGTATAACAATGCAGAACGCTTGTCCATTGTTGAACCCCGAGGCTCGAGAGCTTTGTGAATGAATATTCAGGGGCATCTAGCGGCGGGCGATTCGATAAGTCTTTATAGTGACACTGAATGCCGTGTTTTGTTTGCCATACAATAAACCGTTCCAGGTGTAAAGCCTGCCCGATCCATTTTCACGGGACATCTATAGTCTATACCTCTGCATACAAATAATCTAAGTGATTGTTTTAATGCGAAAGTTTGGATGTTTTATACTGTATCATCAGACCGGCTGAAAGTATATGGATGATATTTGACACATATAGTAGCTTTAGGAACTGCTAGAACAATATGAATATGGTGATTAAATGAAATGATTAAAATTAAATAATAGCATTGTGAAAATTTTGTTTACGAAAATAGATTGGTTTACTAATCTACCTACACATTCATAACAAATTAATTTATTTGAAGAATTGAAGAAGGCTGCTCTACATTTCTGAGAAGTCAAGTAACATCATCATTATCAACCTCTATTGGGTTCACTGCTGAGCTCGAGTCTCCTCTCAGAATGAAAGGGGTTAGGCCAAAAAGTCCACCACACTGGCCCAATGCGGATTGGCAGACTTCACAGTCGCAGAGATTTAAAAATATTCTCTGGTATGAAGGTTTCTTCACGATGTTTTTCCTTCGCCGTTTGAGACACGTGCTATTTAATTTCTTAAAATGCACATAGCTGAAAAGTTGGTGCATGCCCCGGTCCGAATTCGAACCCACAGGTCATATCCACTTGGCTATCACGGTCGCCAACCAACAATAATAAAATGAAAATTGTCATACAAATCAGATAATGCATTTATATTTTGTAACTCTGTTAAAAACAAAATAAATTTTGGCCCAACGAATAATACTGTTTGCATATCCGTCGAAGCCTATTTTAATCCAGCCGCTGATTCAATTTGCAGAATTGATTCCCATGATGACTTGTGTCATACCTACTCGTGTTCTGTATTATTTTATGTACTAGGTACCTATTTATTTTATAAGGCGCGCTCGATTCTATATGAACGAGCTTGGAGCGAATAATCCTCTCGAATTTTATTTTTATGGTGGTGTGAACAATTTTTACAATATTGAATTTTACTTACGGAAGCTTTAAAAAATGGATTAATGGAAGTAATAACAAGCACAGTAAGGATATGATTTTAAAGCTCGTTTTTATTTGTCGGTTGTTTGGTTTAATGATGATGGTTTTGTTATGCGTTTCGATAAAAAAATTCTCAAACTTCGATTATATATCCTTGTTTAGTTTATTCTAATTTACAATCGTCAATAGAGCACAATAGCATTATTGTGCTTGAAATAGAATTGAATTTAGCTATTGGTAAAATAATTTTCAAATTAGGTTCAGCAGATCCAATGACATCATGCAGTTCGCGACCAACACACGATCAGTTTCATCGGATGTCAAATCTATTGCCAATGCTAGCCACCCACTATTCAATAAGCCCACATGCCTACAGCGCTACCGGCTTGACATCCGATAAAACTGATCGCGTGTTGGTCGCGATCGGTATGATGTCATTGGATTTGCTAAACCTAATTTGAAAATTCTATTACCGTGAAACACACACTGAAAGAATTTTTCAAATCGGACCAGTAAGTAGTTCCTTTTAACGCGTTCAACCAAACAAACAAACTCTTCAGCTTTATATATTAGTATAGATTTAACTTTTTGTTAACAGAATCCGTGCGACGATATACGCCATAGAAAGATATGGTCAAAGGGCAAATCGTGCGACACTCTGGACTCTCTACCAAAGGTCCTGGTGATAGGGCCGCAGAAGACTGGCAGCACCGCCCTTTACACCTTCCTGGCGATGCATCCCAACTTGGTGCCGAACCTGCCCAGCGCGACCACTTACGAGGAGTTGCAGTTCTTCAACAATAACAACTATCTAAAAGGGTTGGATTGGTAAGTTTGCATTTTTTCAGAAATCCCGCGGGAATTCGAATTTTTTTTAGAGGTTAAAAGAAACCTTTAAGTTGCTCAATAACCTCCTCTATCAACCAAAAGAAAAAAAAAAGTTTAAATTGGTCTAGCCGTTCCAAAGATTAGCCTGGTCAAACAGACAAACATTTTTTTTAAAAAAGTTGTTTGTGTGTATCGTGTAAATAACTATAAGCTCTTGAAAAACATAGTTGTTTTAAAATCACGGACAGATACTTCAATTAATATATTAAAACTTTTTTTTTTTAATAGAAACTGGGATCATTTTAAAAAAAAAACGTTATATTGCCTTTGGTGAATGGTTATGTAAATATATTTGACTAAGTTGGTTGGTTAAGACTTCTTGTCCAAAAATCATACAGCTTGTAACACTCATAGCTCTATGACTTCGACCATCACCACCACAACCCTATCTTTTTTCGGATTGTCAATTTTGAATTCGGCTTTATGGCAGAAAGGTAAATAGCCGCTCCCGCGCGTTCCAGCTACCTACATATGAAACACGATCGATATCGTTTCCCAAATTAGTTTTGCCAGGAACAACACTTAACCCTTGCCATTCCAAACAAATATCAATATTGTTAATGTAAGAGAAATGCCTACTTGAATTATTTGATTCAACAGAATAAAGGGACGAATATCTTAGCATTCCATGGATTCACCGTTGTCGGATCCATTATGTGACGATGATAATACCTCCGAGCAAAGCCACAAAACCCTGATGTAGGGTTAAAAAGCTCCTTCATAACATGTTGACACTCCTTATCTCTGTGCGTGTTGTTCTCCGTGCCCAGACTTTAATATTAACCTTCTAGAGCAGCTTGGAATACCCGTTATAATATAGAACTAGGTAACTAGAAATGCAGTTCTAGTGAGGCCAAAGTCTTTAAGCGAGAAAATATTGATGGTATTCCTTTCGGACCTACCTTTACTAACCACACTCTACCACATAGCCATTTTTAGTTAGCTCATTTGTCAGGTCATAATATTAAAATTCACTTTTAACACGTGGTGAGGTGTGGTGGTAGATGACTAACGTACCATAGACTGCTTAACACATTATCCTCCATTTTCTGCGCTGTAGTCATATAACAACTGAGAGGAATTCAGTGGCTGTAACCATAGTAAGTAGTTCGGCACCTCAATAAATGCCGCGCCCCGTAATTCGCTCGAGTCTCCGCCATTTCTCAACACATAATAAAGATAAATAACCTGATTTATGTTACGTGCAGGTTGACTATGAGGGTCGTGAATAAAATATGAAATTCACAAGTACCCTCACGGCGCTGCGAACCTTGAACCTTATTAGTACAAGCTGCTACTTTGACACGTATGGACGATAAAAATTGTTACGAATGTTATTCATATTATATTTTTTTTCCGTACTTAACGCGTCGTTCGCTCGGTTTTTATTTCACTTTATTGTTCTCGTTCACGGCTTTCCCTTTTTATTCTTGTTAATATGTATGTACAATGGCGTACTTATTTCCATTTTTAACTGAAAAAAGGCAAAGCGGGCAAATTCTCCTGTGAAAAACATCGTTTTATTCCGAATACGCCTACTCGAAACGTTCATTTCGTCTGTTTGTAATGACTACGATCCATGGTTCTGCCGAGAAACCAGCAAGAAATTCAGCATTTACTCTTTTTCCAATACCAATGTTTTACAATTTAACTACCATGTGTGCAGATAAAAGAGATTGCTTGAAACAATCTAGAGATAGACTAAACGTGTTACCAAATTGACTCATTCATACTACGAAAAATATACCTAGTTTGTATGAATTTTTTTGGCTATGAATATTATATTCTATTATCAAATTATCGGTTTCATAGACCATTCATTATACTTAGATACTTTAATAAAGTTAGTGAAATTCTGCAAGTAGTAAACTTACCAACTGTAACAAGTTTTGTACATTTTCGTTTGCTAGTTCTAGAATATATATCATCGAAATAATAGAAATCCAATGGCAAGTTGTAAAAGAGCGAAACTATTGTGTTGTAATATAAATGTTCGATCCCAATTCAATCTCCACTGTATTTATTTATACTACACATTGTTTAGTATATTTTGTTTGACTATTCCGCTCTGAATACGCCAGAAAACACATTTGCGTTAACAATGTACGTACAATGTTATTATGAAATTGATTTTACTCGTGTAAACTCATTGTATATAATATATTTTACTATTTGTTTAATATATAGCTTTTGTTATATACATTTTTACATTTAAAATAACGTGTTACGTATTCATCTTGACGACTAGCCAATTGCCATGATATATGTATAATTATTATATTTATAGTATGTATAGATATATAATAGCAATTAATTACGAGTAGAAACTTTGTTTTGAAAGTCAGCTTATTTATAGCTTATAAGTTAACAAAAGCAGCTAAACCAATTTGACTGAAAATTGTTGCGGAGGTAGCTTAGGACCAGGTGACGGACATAGGATACTTAGGGTAGGGGTAGGGAAGAAATGCACATAAATCAAAGCGAAGCTTGACCGGGTCCGTTTGTTTTATATATTAGTTATACCAAACATCCAGTATGTAACAAAAATGGTGGGTAAAGATTGTATAGGTACTTTAAACTGTATCACCTATTTGTATTGAATATATTTGTTGTAAATTTACTACGCCTTTATTAGAGTCACGACGAACAGGAATCTACAAAGCCTTGTATTTGATATAAGATTTCCCTACGCACTCATATATGTTATATATCTAATTTATGAATATATAAATATACATTATACACGTACATTTACATATATACACTTTGGAACTTTATCGCCACCTACGTGTAATAACTTTTTGACAAAAGATGTCGTATATATCATTTCGCGCGTTTCCGTTTGCGAGTTAACTTCTTGCGAAAGTCATATGACACGCCTCGATTTGTTTCAGTCGAATGCTATATGAACGAAATATCTTAATAACTGTCTTTATTGATATTTATTATGTATGTTATCGTTGTTTACTCCGCGCCATGAAACAAGTCCCGTAGACGCGGCGCTAATGTCTTAATCTTGTTGATCCGCAACTACGTTTATGGATAAATACAACGGTTGGAGTCTAGGATAATAATACGAGTATTCAATTGAAACAAATTTCTGAGGTCTTAATTACCGTCTTTGTAGATTACAAGTATGTCCCCGTTCTGTGGGCCATCAGAAGTATTCTGATAACAATTAATTGATTTTAAAAGATTAGGCAATGTATAAAATACCGGGGGCGTTCTGGAAATGTATGATAATGTTCATTGTCATAAAGTTTCACAGTTCTAGTTATAGGTTAACTGGAAAATATACCCTATAAATTTAAATTCCCTAGAGTATCGAAGTATATTTGTTTTTTACGTTAACTAACATGTTTGAATTTTCCATAGCTAGTATTTACTAGAGTATATAGTTATTATGAACTCGACACCTTCACGCGTTCCCGAAATCTTCACAGAGAAACGGACAATATAATGATTTGACGTGACGTGTTCCGTGTTTTCCTTTTCAGTTCAGAAACCCAAAAAAATACATGAGCATTTAAAACACACTAAATAGGGCACTAGTCGTCAGAGCTCCCCAAACTCTCTTCGTGCGGTGCCAACCTGGCAAGGACAAAGTAAGCGGTCGTACCTATTTTCTGCACGCAACTTTGTGTCGGCGCACCGAATCAAATGTCCCCTCAGACCAATTATTGTATAGGACCTGCCTCGCTAGACGTTACTTTTCTGACCAAGTATATGATCAACGATCTAATGCGATTGCGCGATAAAAACTGTGTCTATAGAACCGATGTTAAATAGTTGTAATCGTGTTCGTCGGTTAAAGAGCTCCGTAAAAATACCTTTTTGTGTAATTGAATTGTGTAAAAAACTGGCAAAAACTTCTAGTTTAGTTTATGATATATACCAAATCTAAGCTCGTTTTCCTTAGACTATGAGTGCGATACAGGTCCTTCTATAATTGGTCTGAGAATGTCCCCCATCGATCCACGCTGCGACAACACTTAGTGCTTGTAAATAAAACGACATTCATAAAACAGTTTTATTGTTGCCGCTGAAATTTGAATCCACCAGACGAATGTTTGATGGGCCCTCTAAATGATCGTACCGCTTTTGTTCTTGAGCAGTTTTGTTTTTAAAATATTCCGTCTGCGGTAATAGACTTTTATGCCCTTTATTTAACGACTTTACTTTGAGAATGAAAAAAATATGAGTGTCGCTTTTTGTACGGGCGCAGCAATGAAAATATAAACGGGAACTCATTACCCGCTTTTTAAATTAAAACTCGTTTCAGTTCGTACCATTGATTATGCGTGCTTATTCACGAAATGTATATTAAACTTTCTGATGGATTCGGGTATTTTTTTTTTATTGATAATGCTTCGTTTATGGATAAAGTACCTATAGTCGAGTTCTTTAGAACAACACATACGTCATTTGATGAGCCTATTTTAACGGATCACTACAGGCCTCCCTCCTTACAGTTAAAGGGCATGTGAAGGCTAAACCCACCACGCTGCTATAATACGGGCTGGCGAGCTTTATCATTTACAACCTCTCAGAATTAAAGGGGTTAGGGTGATAATATTGAATTCTTTTACGACTCTGTCAGATATTATAGTGGTATAGACGGATTAATTACAACAAAAAGAAAAATTTAGTATTTATTTTATAACCAAACCCAATTATAGTTTTCTCAAGTGCTTATAGTCATTTTGACGAAACACAAACAACTTTTAAGAATTATGGTCTTGTCCGAGCTAACTCTCTGGAACGACTGAATTGATTTTAATGGGATTTTCACACTAAAGAGGATCGTATTAAGAAACATGAAGGCTACTTTATATCGCAGAAAATTCATGGTTTCCGCGGGTTTTGTGATAAACCATACATTTTCTAATCCGAGTGTGTGTGTGTCTGCTAGTATTAGAAATGTAAATAACGTTTCATTTATTTTATAACTAGCGGACGCCCGCGACTTCGTCCGCGTAAACTCGATGTGAACTTTCAACTATCTCTACCCTACCCCTACCCTACCCCTACCCTACCCCTACCCTACCCTACCCTACCCTACCCGACCCGTAAAAAAGTATAAAAAAAGAAAAAAGTAAAAAGTATCCTATGTAAAAAAAGTAAAAAGTATCCTCCTGGCTCTAAACTACCTCCCTGCCAATTTTAACACGACTTTCTTTTATATATATATAGAAGAAGATAAATATAATTTATACTTTTTCTTATTAGGTATTTGAGCTTCTTCCCGGTGAAGCAGAGTAACAGTTCGCAGTTGACATTCGAGAAGTCGGCGACTTATTTCGACGGCGATTTGGTGCCGCGCCGCGCGCACGCCCTCCTGCCTAATGCGAAGATCATCGCCATTCTCATCTCACCCTCCAAAAGGTACGTACATTTTAGTCTGTAGTAATCCTAGGCCCTTATTAGCCGAGCCGTGATAACCCTGTGGATATCACCTCTGCCTCCGATTCCATAGAGCGTGGGTTCGATCCGATTCGGGGCATGCACCCTCAACTTTTCAGTTGTGTGCAAGAGATTAAATATCTCATTCTGAGAGGAAACTCGTGCTCAACAGTGAGCCACATATGAGTTGAAGTGAGTGAGTGAGGCCCGTATTAATAGACTTTCCTTATTATCGAACTGGGATTTCAAGCTACTTGAGATTATAATAATAGGTTAGTTGACACTTTTTTAAAAACGGTCTTTAATTCCCGTTTGGTATTGAAGTCTCTGTTCATAGGTAAATTACATACTAACAGTCCAATGTCCCTTCATTTTCCTTTCATCCCCCTTTTGCTGCTATTATAGACTATGAAATTTATTGGTTTATAAACTTTACGTAAACCTATAAATGGCTGAAATCATCTTTCAACTAAAACCTGTGTCAGAAGGTCTCATGGCAATGGTTTTTAATCCATTTGCTTGTTTTCAAATATAAAAGCGTAATTAGTTAAACAAGTTACGAAATCCTATTTTTATTAATTAGTGAATCAGTACTGTTGCTCTTCTTGGAATTTACCTATGAAAAACGGTACGACCCTAATTATAAAACTAATTATTTCCCCAAAGACAACAGTAATTACTGCTTAATCTTGAAATGAGCACATTCTACAACAAAAATAAACGCTACATAAAATGTAACTTTACTGAAAGAAATACCGCTTTCATAAAGCCTGAATCAAAAGACGCGGTTTAAATACTTAATTCTCGTTTTCCTCTGGTAATTCAGGTTCAAGTAAATAGCAACATAAATATCAGAGCCAACCGCGGGTAGTTTGAAAAAAAGCTCATTTGAGGAAACTGTGGGAAATTAGTAGCTTGCCGTGGCGAGGTTAATTTCGCCCTACTGTATCACTCCCTAAACACCCAATTAATGCAGCACCAACTAATACTGTTGCTCCATATTTCTCTTGAGACTATTTTCTACGTTCGTTTGAGGCTGACAACATACTCTACCATATTATTGTTTAGATGATACTCCTTTATAGCCACTTGAACCGTCATACAAGCGACATAATATGGCTCATTTGCTCTTCTATATTAATATTTATAAATAGGCTCTGAAACTATGTGACTAATGTCATCTCATTTAGAAACCGATATGGCTTGGGCTTTGAAGTATTGTGTATTTCTTTCCTTTCATTATGTTTTCAGTAACAGTTCGGAGTTTGGTTGTTAGATGAATCATACTCTGAGCATTTCAAACTAGTCAGTCTAGGTCAGGAATACTGTACAGGACTTTTGATAGTGTTATATCAATTATTATCACCCTAAGCTCGATAACCCATAAAGTGTGGTTTCTGCCCTGCAGTGGGCATTTACAAATGATATGTACATGAATTATTAAAGGATTTTTTGTTGTTTTAGAGCTTACTCGTGGTACCAACACATAAGGTCTCACGGTGACCCAGTCGCAAACAACTACACCTTCCACACCGTCATCACGGCCAACGACTCTGCGCCGAAACCTCTGCGGGACCTCAGGTAAAATGCAACAGTTTTGACAATTACTCACGCACCGAATTATTCCTCGTAGGATATCCTGAAACACTTTAAAATTCGATATCGTATTTGAAGTCGTGCTAGGCAATCATTCTTTCCTTTGCTGAAAACCTCACGAAATTCAAAATCTAAATCTAAAAATGTAGTAGTTACTGAAAATCAACGATATCCATCCCCTCTCCTATAAGATGGGAGATAGTCTCATAAAAAAGGCTCATAATGAGTTTCTACAATTAGCCTTTACTATTATTTATTATTAACTAACAAACACTAATTACAGCGTAGTAGCGGGTACTTACCCGCTGGATCTAAGGATCAAGCCATTTAACAAGCACACTAGACGGCATTTTATGGTCAAAATTATCAATCAACGCTTTTTCTTTTAGATCACAAACGGCTGTAGTTTATTCCCGGGTATACTATCTGTACTAAGTAAAATTCTAACACATTAAAAGTTTAATATGTTAGAGTAAAACAATTGAGGTTTATTGTATACAAAAACATTAAAATCTAAATAATGAATACTGTTCGCCCGGTCAGGAACCGCTGCCTGTACCCGGGCAAGTACAGCCACTACCTGGAGCGCTGGCTGGGCGAGTACAGCGCGCACCAGCTGCACGTGCTGGACGGCTCGCTGCTGCGCGCCGAGCCCGCCGCCGCCATGAACGCGCTGCAGAAGTTCCTCAAGATACCGCACCTCGACTACCAGAAGCTTCTCAAGTGAGTACTGTGATGTTGTCATAAATGTTCGCTAAGTCATGCCTGTACCTGGACAAGTACACAGCTAGGACGCGAATATTAATTGTTATTTATTTTGTTTTTGTGCCATATGACCATATTATATTTTGCAAAACGCACTGCTCGAGGACTTTCGTTTTCAGCATTGAGAAATTTTACCACAGGAACTGCTGTTAGGGGTTTTAGGAACTGCTGCTCTAATTGTTGTCTAGTTTGAAGAGCCGATAGATATTGGGGTCCCAAGGTGCTGGAATAGTGTTTCCGCTACTAGATGGACCGAAAACAACAAAATGCTAGACGCCGCTGGATACTAGTAGCTCAAGACCGTAATATTTGAAAATCCAATGTCCAGCAGCGGATGTTCAACAAAACAAATTATTGTGCAACCTTTACCAGCACCATGAGTAATTTGCTAGCTTTTTAGTCTTTTGGAGAATCAAGTCAAAGAAAGCTTCTTATGGCTATTTTTACTTTACACTTACAGCCTGACTGTGATCGCTAAGAACAGCCTAATGGTTATAATCTGCTCGTTGAATACCCTTTATTTAAGTTTTCGCGCCGTTTGTCATCTACAATTAATATCTATTGAGATCGCATTTAGTTCTAATTCGTCATTATAATATACAAAGGGCCACTGGGCATTTACTTGTTATAAAATTTGCAACAAGCAAATCTTGCAGTTGGAAAATTTGCGCGATTCTGCCTCGAAAGAAACTGTCACTTACATTTGACAAACTGCGTATAACTTGGATGCTACTGTGTGTATTTGCGGTCTAATTAAGACTTTTTGTTCCAGATATGACCCAAAGAAAGGTTTCTTCTGCCAAGCAGTGAGCAATGAGAAAACGAAATGCCTCGGCAAATCCAAAGGGCGGATATACCCGCCCATGGAGGAGCGATCGGCCAAGTTCCTGCGGCGGTACTATACGCCGCACAACACGGCGCTGTCCAAGTTACTGGTGAGGCTCGGCCGGCCGGTGCCGCAGTGGTTGAAGGACGAACTGTCCAACGGATAGCATTTCTTTCAACCTAAAAGGTTGGAAATGAACAGAAAAGTGCACGGACTGATCAGAGTATGCGTCGTCGCGTTAACCTGAAAGCCCAACGCCATGGTCTAAGAGCCGGCGTTAGAAATGTACACCCTCATCTGGTATTCATTGGTGCTATGAAATAAATGATAAATGGTGATCACTGTGACACATTGCAAATAGGTTTACTAGTTAAATTGCGGCCAAACACATTTTTCACACAAAACCTAGGAAACCTTGAACTCGATCAAAGGCAACCTATATAGTTAAATTGAGCATAAAATGAGCTTTCATTTGACATATTAGACGAGTAAATAACTGATGAGGGTTTTACAATATTACTTATCTGTTTATACCTGGCAAAACAGCTGCAATGTGAAGGCAGGCAACCATTTATTTTTTAATTCTTTTGGGTATGTTCTAATAACTAGTGTACGATTTTTTGTTATTAATATGACGGAAGAAGATTATATAAATTAAAAAAAAAAAAATTATTTAATACAGTTCGGCCGCAATTTAACTAGGCAAACTATGTGTCAATGTAAATATTTTGTATCATTTATTTCTTATCCCAATTAAATAACAGATGAGGGTAAATATTTCTTATGCCGGATCTCATACCACCAGAACAGTCCTAGTTATGAACTACGGACTTAGTAATACGTAAAATGTTGTTTTTAATGTGTTTTCAATGTGAGAGTATCATTGTTGAGAGATATCTTTGTCTATCGAATCTTGTAAAAATAAAAGTTTCAGAGATTTTAAATAAAAATATATATGTATATTATTTAGTAACGATAATAAAATATTTGCGAGTTTCGAGAGAATTCGCCATTTTGTTTTCATTTTAGTTCACAGTGTTTTCTTATGTATGGAATTCAATGTTGAGAAAGTACATATAAATATTGCTTGCCCGATTTATTTTTAGAATATAATATATAATTTTATTAAGACACAAGGCTTCCGCTATGTTGTTACAGTCTATAAATAAAAATATTGCAAACATGATTTATTAACTATTGATAAAAAGCAATGCAAATACTAATAAAGAAATCGTAGTTACATATTTTTTTTCATGTGTAATACTTTTTATCGAAAATTTTATTACATCTAGTCCACAATAATTTATAAGATATTTTTGTGTTTTATTAAGTCAGTAAAAGTATAGATGTTTCAAGGCTTCAATTCTTTAAAAACAAGAAACCTAATCGTCACAGTCATCAATAGGTGTTTAAGTAAATATTATTTTACCTGGTACCTACGATTAAATACATTTTTCACTGCTCTTCTTAAAAACACTGTCATATTACCACTCCACAGCGGGGCTAAACAAGCATTTCAGCCTCTAGGGGCTAAAGTAATTTTGATTTTTTATTGTTTGTCTGTTACGAGCCTACGATAAAACGAAAAAGTTTAATTCGTAAATAGTCTAATCGTACTAAAATAATGACCTCTATAAAACGAAGGAGGTTTTATTCGTAAATAGAATCATCATAGGTGGGTACGAGTACATAATATTATATACTTATGGCCCTGATTGTTTGTAAAAATTTGAAATTGGAACGAAATGCAGTGTTCCTGTCAGTGAAATGCGTATTTTTTTTTATTTGATTTTTATTTAGTTGCGAGCTGCGTCTGAAAAATTATTTTAACATTGAATACTGTACTGAATTATTTTCGATCCTATCGTAGTGAAAAGTATAGTGTAACACGCGGGGCTAAACCCATTATAAACTCAGTTTCTATTTAACGACCCTCGCCTCACGGCTCGTGCCCTAAAAATACCTCGTATATGATGGGTCCCTTGTATACAAACAATCCACTATTTATTCGTTCGTCTATTAATGAACGCAAGATGTATTTTACTTTACAGTGCGATTTCACGCCATTTGCTTCATAGACACACAACCAAAATTTGTGTTGCGCTCGTGCCAGCTAAAAATAATTTACATATCAAACTATCCCATCGAGAGGTAATAATAATATATCACTGATACGAAATGGCAATATTTTATTTGTGAGACTGCAGGGTATCGGTTTAGGTGCTATTTGTTATTACGTTAAGTGTCGCACCGTTTGTGACAATAGTTTAGTTCGATAAAGTTATTATGTTCCGTTATACGTGAGTGGTTTGCTTCGCTAAAACTTACGGCACTGAGATTCACAAGTGATGGTCAGTCCATTAATAGATGAGATGAGCTCAAACAACTAAATATGTTCAATTTAACCGAAATAAATTTAGCCTCTAACAAAGGGTTCTTGATGTCAGCCGTCGATTGAGGGGAAAGGATTTAGATTTATCATTTGAATTTATCTAATCCAAGAACCGTAATGGTATAGTGATCTATTTCGGGACACCTCAGAGTAGTTTTGCTAAGACTATCGAATAGCACGCTGCGGTAAGGCGAAGTGAATCTGCGTTGCTATGCGCTGGTTGGTGCCGATATGCGTCGGTTTGCGACGGTATGCGCCGATTTGCCAAGCTGTGCCTCTTCACGTTATATTTTGATTAATAATAAACGGCACAAAAAATATATTACCTACATCGAAGACGTTTCGAATCGACACTACATATTTAAACAAAGTAGTGCAAAAGGCATCGATCTCCTATTAAAAAGTGGATGCACAATCAGCGACCAAAAAACGTCCCCACTCAATTGGTGCCAAACACAACTTCTTGGCACTCAATTCAAGTAGTCTCATTTGCAAATTCAACTTTACACTCAATCCTTAAGATTGAATTTGCTCTGTATCTAGTATTTTATTGTATAATGGACTATATTTAAAGGCCTGTCAAAGGAAAATTGACCAGTTTGTAAGTGAAATTTTCTACATGATTGTGCGTCCTTTTGTTATAAGAGGTCAATGGCAAAAGGTCAAAATGGACATATATAGTGCTTTATTTGGCTGAGTTACGATCAGTTTGTTAGATCGGGTATGACTCGTCTATATATTTTTTAATTGCTTAGATTTATCTACCTCCTCACGCTCGCTACAGTGATTAGAATCTCTTAAGTCGCAAATATTACTTTTGCGACCCTAAGCGTACTGTTCAATGTCTTACAATATCAATATTAAATACTTCAATTCAAGCAATCGTTCGCAGTCTTGAAGGCTTCGCTTTTATCGGAGTAAAGAATAACCCACTTTCAAGTTTCAATTTAATGAAAAAGCTTGTGCACATTGAACATTGAACCAATTCGATTATAATTTATGTTCCCGGGGAATTCGGCCGCGTGTAATTTTTTCTATCACTCGAGAACAATATTGGTTTTTTTTTATATATGAAAGGTTTCCTTTTTTTGTACTTCTGACAATGCAATCAAATGCTTGGCAATATTATATGGTGATCGTTTGACGACTAGTAAGGTTTGCAAGCGTAACAATAAGACAACATTAAAAATTTCAAAATTTGTTTATTTCAAGTAGGCTTAGTTTACCAGCACTTTGGAACTTCAACTTTGACCATTTGTAGTGATAAGCACCGTTTTGGGAGGCAGGTATAGCTAAGAAGAGCCGGCAATAAACAATATAACAGTATTGCCGGTGTCTTTAATATATAAGCTCTAAGCAAATCTACTCGCTAGAATGCTCGCCAGAACGCTCTCTAGAATGCTCGCTATAATGTTCTCGTAGTTGTTCTGTGATGTAACATCGCATGAATGCTCATTACAAGTGAATCCTCAAGTCTCTCAGCACCTTAAGCCGCAGATTTCTATTCACAGATCGCATTCCGATTGTGGCCATACACTCGCGTAAAACGAAACATAACAATGTCTAGTGAACTCACACAGACGCGTCGAACGAGTACGTAACTGGATTCGTCGATCTTTCGATCGTTCGAAT
This sequence comes from Bicyclus anynana, assembly GCF_947172395.1. Classification (NCBI taxonomy): domain Eukaryota; kingdom Metazoa; phylum Arthropoda; class Insecta; order Lepidoptera; family Nymphalidae; genus Bicyclus; species Bicyclus anynana. Next base: position 5,729,045 of record NC_069089.1, on the reverse strand, counting down.
TTTTATGAAAGATCCCATTTCTTAATGTTTGATGTTTGAAATTTGAACGCGCAAATAAATACCTAGTAATTAATAATAATCAATAATAATAATAATAATAATAATAATTTATTTGCTGAAACTGTGGGTTACAATGGTTCTTACACTATAGATAAAAAAATCCATCACAATTTACTGATATATCAGCGTGCAAATATTTACAGAAATTTACAATAATTTATTATACCTACAATTATAAAACGTCAATATTTATACATTACAAAATTTCATGTCATTCATGTACTCGTCAACACTATAATAATTCTTATTATTTAAAATGGAGAAGATTATTCGCTTAAACTTTATTAGGGGCATAGTTTTATATGATTCTGGAAGCTTATTGTACAAAGAAACAGCCATACAGAAGCAATTATTTGAGAGAAGAACCAGCCGTCTCGGTGGCACACAGATTTTATTTGGTTGCCTGCCCCACCAGTTTGGGCACATTAGTTTTTTGGCAGGGAATGATATTTTATACTAGAGATGGAGCACTAGTACATCAAAACTGAGGCGGAAAAATGTGGAATATTGACTTGATTTCATTTAGTCGCTTAATAAACAACGAACGTTATACAAATAATACATAAATATCGTTTTAATGTCGAGTTGTGTGTTCAGGAAGTGTAATAACTGTATATACATAAATATATAATGGAATTAAAGACAAAATTGTGCATGTGTGCGCTCAGTGGTGATTTTGTAGGGACGTAACCTATCTATAGTATAAAATTATCATTGATAATATATTTTTTTTTTTTTTTTAATCTCATTTGTTGTTGAATTCCGGGTATGCATAGCAACAGTTGGCAAAGCTACTTAGTGTCTAAATACAATCTTTGTTTAAATGACTAGCTGCCTTCATTAAGGTTCATTCATACAACTGAATGAAGGTCGCTACGTAGCGCTTAGGCAGAAACTATACAAGCACAAGCACCTGGTAATCCCCAGGTTAAAATAATTTACATAATTAAAATTATCTATTTATTTATATCCATCTAATTCAAGGCTCGCTCGGACACGCTTAATTTAGTATTTTTACATTAAACGTACCTGATACAATTTTTACATTTTATAGCTAATTTTATATTTAATACCTACTGTAACTAGTTGATTATTATACTCAAAATTCTCTTAATTTTCCCTCAGTGTCATCGCTTACATTTATAAAAATAATACAGACAAATATGTATAGAGATATATTGTACACAACCAAAAATCTTTGTATCATTCAAACTCATCTCATGTCAAACAGGCGCCGATGACTCTAATTTCCGAAACACGCCGAGTTATGGTAGGCGTCCACAGAAACACATCGTACTTATCGGACGCATCGCGTCGAAAGAATTTTTAATTTTACGGTAGATAAAATCCGTTCGATGCGATCCGTACGATGCCGATCAGTGGACGCACTTGTATGACTTTGTATACAAAGAATAAGGACTCCGCGCCACTAAACAAATCCCGTAGACGCGGCGCTAATGTCTTAGGGGCTCTCATTTGCATTTAGTAATGGCGGTCGTATTGTCATTTGTGTAAGGCGCTGTCAATTTTAGTTTAGGTTTTAGCCGCGGGACTTATTTCGTGGCGTGGAGTTTAAAATACGTTTGATGCGCTGTGCCCGATGCGTACGACGCGGATTTGTGGACGCCTGCCTTTAGTGAACAACCCCGCAGAATCGAGAAAATGCACGAGGTGTACTCTACAAATTTTATTCTCCATAAGCATTTTATTTTAACCGTGCCTATCTATATTTAATTTTAATTAATAGCTTAATTTAATTACTGTCAAATTAACTTATTTATTTTTATTTATGGGTCAAACAGTTCATTTAGATTGATTAGGGATTTTTTAGAGTTGAAATACGTAGTTAAGGAGTCGAATTAAAAAGTGGTACAATCTTGCCCACTCCTTACCAGCTTTTCGGTAATTGGGAAATTAAGAATTCAAATTTTCGTTCAGTTTGGGTTATATTAACGTGACTTTTTTCAACTATCAGAAAATATTTCTTACACGCAAATGTAACAAATATTTTCTCAATTATTGCAACATTGACCCTGATTTATCTAGATGCCCCAATAATCTGACGGCAGCTATATTGAATTTTGATTTATCATTTTAGTATAGTTTATGTTAATACGATCAAGCCCCATTTTAGCGATCAATGAAATGTCCTAATCAATAATGTAAGACGCATTTTTTTTTTTAAGATTTTTGTACTAGTTTATATAATTTATGCGCACGTAATGCATATTTGGCCCACTAAGTTACCTTTTACTACGGACACTTATAATGAAGTAGATGTCCGAACTGTAATATATTCTACTACAAATCAATACTACCTAATGCAAATACATCGGCATTTTTTATTTTTTTTTGTTTTGTATACTGACTAACTATCTATTGCTTTCTGTATTCGGGCTCACATTTTGTATAAAGGAGTGTAATTGTGACGTCACAGTGTAAGCATAAAAATATCTGGAATATATTTTGATACGCATGAATTTATTGGCGAGGGGATATATTACGGTCTGAAGTTTGTTAACAGAACTATATGAAGTAGACGTTGGTACTTAAAATTTCTGATAGTAGGGGAGCCCGGGATGCTAAATTTGCAGTTACTAAAGCGTCATTGGAATCAGATTTGGTAGATTAGATGATAGCAAGAATAAATGGTTATATACTTTTTTCGATTTCAGCGGTGAGGAAAAAAATTACAGACTTTGAAGGCATTTGGAACCCTCGCATTCCATTACGTTACGCTCAAATCGTCAGATTTTCGAAATGCACACCCTTTAGCTATCAACTTACCTCCTTAATCTGACGTGCTGGTTGAGTATTTTTGAAGTTGTTTTTTTTTTGGTTGCCCTAAACATCCCCACCAATATCAAGGGCGCATATTTGGTGGAGGTACTGAAGAACGTGCAAGGTATACTCCCTTATGTAATAAGGGTTCATCTGCCGCGCTCGAGTAACTGCAAAAATCCCCTCTTCGGCTCCTCTACTATGACTTGTAAAAATGTTCATTTAAAATAATAGACTATGTATATTGTGAAATAACGAAGTGAATAAATTGTAAATTATTATTAATGTTTTTTTTATAAGTATGTATTATATTGAATATTATAAAATATATTCTTTCTGTTTTTTTAAAACAAAGCTTTATAGATTTAGAGTTTTATGTCTACACTTCAGAGATTTTTGATGAATTGTGAAGTGATTGGTGTGTTACGTAGAAAATGGCCTTAAAATTTTCTATAGGTAAGATTCTGTTCCATCTAGTTCAAGTGTAAATGATTATAAATGTTTCTGCATTTTTTTTTTTTAAATATTAGGATTTGTTTATGAATAATGAATCTAAGGATCTGTTGTATGAAGGAGAATATATTTTCATTAAATTGTATAGTTATATTCATTTGTTAGATGATATTAATTAACTTTCATATTGTAACACGTGGATCAAAAATGTAATTTTAATTTCTTTTCAGGCTATATCTTACTTCGTTTTGTTACCGAATAAACCTCATCCGCTGAAAAAGCATTATACATCTTTATTAAATGATAATTATTATGTTCATTTGAATATAAGAGCTAAGTATATAATTTTTCAAATGACTGCTATTAAAATGTGTTCTTTATGAAAAATTAATACATCACTTATTTTATTAAATGATTTAAAAAGTATAATATGCAGTGGTTTCATTGTACGTCTATATCCTTAAAATCCAAACTAATAATTATGCGAAAGTATTTATCTGTTACCTTTTCATGGCTATAACCCAGCCGATTTTGGTGTGTTAATTGAATTTGACGGCCTCCGTGGCGCAGTGGTATGCGCGGTGGATTTACAAGACGGAGGTCCTGGGCTCGATCCCCGGCTGGGCCGATTGAGGTTTTCTTAATTGCTCCAGGTCTGGCTGGTGGGAGGCTTCGGTCGTGGCTAGTTACGACCCTACCGACAAAGACGCACCGCCAAGCGATTTAGCGTTCCGGTACGTCGTGTAGAAACCGAAAGGAGTGTGGATTTCCATCCTCCTCCTAACAAGTTAGCCCGCTTCCATCTTAGACTGCATCATCACTTACCATCAGGTGAGATTGTAGTCAAGGGCTAACTTGTAAAAGAATAAAAATCAGAATTTACGCAAACCGAGTCACGGGCGTATCTTAATAATACGTAGTTATAGAGCATAGTTAGAGAGCCGTGATAGCCCAGTGGATATAACCTCTGCCTCCGATTCCGGAGGGTGTGGTTTCGAATCCAGTCTAGGGCATACACCTCCAACTTTGCGTGCATTTTAAGGAATTAAATTTCACGTGTCTCAAACGGTGAAGGAAAATCATCGTGAGGAAACTGCATACCAGAGAATTTTCTTAATTCTTTGCGTGTCTAAAGTCTGCCAATCCCATAGATTTAAGAGTCGCTACAGAGTACCCATAGACCTATGGCTAATCCGCATTGGGCCAGCGTGGTGAACTATTGGCCTAACCCCTCTCATTCTGAGAGGAAACGAGCTCAGCAGTGAGCCGAATGTGGGTTGATGATGATGATGATGATGATGAACCTAACTTAGTGACACTGCTAAACATGAAGAATTCCATTTGTCGCCAATGGCATGCACTAACAGTGGTCTTTTTAGTGCTTAATAAATACAGATTTTTCCAGTTTGCTTAATTGCATTACTAGTGCATACCCTGATCGACAACCTTATGAACGCCACTGCTTGTCGCATTGTTCTCTTGCGACACACGGCTCGACATATGTACCTAGGTACCTACTTAACTACGACAATAACACCCGCATCGTTCTAGTCTAGAATCTAACTAATTAATTAAGAAGGTAAATAGATCTAGATCTTCAACATTACCTACCTTCACTAAATAACATGATATCTGTTACAAACTCCACTTTAATAACCTCTTTGAAGCAAAACTGAAGTTTCGTAACACAAATACGTGTATTAATAAGCTTGAGAAGTCGCTGAAACTTGCGACGTGAGCTGCTCAAGTTTCGCCAAATACCTATTACACCAAAGTCACTGGGTAACTTAAATGTTCTTGGTTGGACATTCCTCCATCGTTGCTTATAGGTACTTACTTACTTAAAAATTAAGTAGGTACGTTGGTAAGTACAACATTTCTGTATTATATTATTTTCAGCAGAAGGCTTCAAAAGTAGGTTTAAAAAAATAAGAAACCAGTGTTGAACGACGGTTATGAGTTACAATATTTGTCAGGACAACTTAATTAACAAATCAAAGAGAAACCAAAAAAAAAAACCGACCGATTTGAGAACCTCCTTCTTTTTGAAGTCGGTTAATAAGACCCTAGAATGGAAGAGAATGACCTTGAGTGGAGTCACGCACTTGTGAACGCTGTGTGTAGGATTAAAGGATCCTTTGACAGTCTACTAACACTCCCCTTTTCTACTCAATTCACTCTCCGCGCCTATCCCAAGTAACCTGTAGAATTACAGAACAAGAAATGTGGACGGCTCGAACGCCACGAGCATACTGAAGCCGACGTCGTCGCCTCGCCGTCGCGATCGCCGTCCGTACCGCAAGTCGTCCTGACAAGTGTTGTGAATCATAACTTTTGTTCGACATTAGTTTTCTTATATTTGTAATCACTTTTGAGTCTGCTAAAAAATCCTGGAAAAATAGTCGCCTAAATTAACATTCTAGGTTAGGTTAGGTTAGATTAGGTACACATTTTTATATTGTACTCCCACATTTTACTCTGAAATTGGCTATTTTTTTTTCAATCTCAAGGAGGGCAGATGCCCCTCCCTATACTTCCCTTGATCAAAACCCTAATATACCCTTGCTCAAAAATCTAACCCTTGCTCAAGACTGTTTGGAAGTCCTTACAAAAGGCCCATGTCAGTAGCTGCAATGGACCTCCATCTGCAGACTGACAATGATGAATATTGGTGATGATAGTTGAACTTCTAAATCTCGAAGATTATTTTCACATAATCTCATACCTAATCTCGTAAACTCATCCCTCCATTTTATAAACTCGTACCAGTACATTCAACCGATTCAACTCGACCCAATCTGACCCTGAATGACCTCAACCTCTGATCTGGGAGTTAGATCGAACATACACGGGTGTCGGGTCACGTCCGGGCCCGGGTCAGTTGACATAGTACGGTGAAGCAACCTCGAGGTATACGAAGCCATAATAAAATGTAATTTATTCATCATTATCAGCCTATTTTAACGGCCTACTAAAGGCCTTCGTCCTTAAAGGAGGAGGGGATATAGAGCTTAGACCCATCACACTGCTCCAATGCGTCTCGGTGGGCTTAAGATGATAATGTTAAACTCGATCAAATGTTAATGATAATGAACCGGACCAAAGACTTGGGATGGAAGTGTTAAACCACCGACTTCTCCACTCCGTACTGAAAAGATTTAGTTAGGTACTGGAAGAAAGAAAAACTCAGTAATTCATAACCAGATGCAGGACTCTAACACAGGACATCGTGATCTTTAGCCACATACGAGTAGGATAACCACTGGAATAACGAGGCAGTTAACTTTAATAAACCTCCTTCATGACATGCATATCATCATCATACAATATATAACAACCTATAGTCGGCATACTGTTGAGCATGAGTCTTCTCAGTCCTCAGTCCATAGACTGAGAGGGGCTAATAGTCCACCAAGCTGGCCGAAAGCGGGTAAGCAGATTTCACACACTTACAGAATTAAGTAAGAAAATTCTTAGATTCTCAGATAATATGGAGGTTTCCTCGCGATGTTTTTCCTTCACCGTTCAAGACACGTGATATTTAATTTCTTAAAATGCACATTACTGAAAAGTTAGATTACGTGCCCTGGCATGTATAAATCATCGTCCACCTGGCTATCACGGCTATACGTATACGAGTAGGTACCTACCTGTTAAAATATCTGCAAGTTAATTTTCTGTTTTGCCCATTAAAGTAAAGTAAAAGAGCAGGAAAGAGTTTCTCCTTTGATTACTTTCCACTTAGTTGTTCAGTCGGTCGGTTTGTTTGTCGACTGCACTATCACATGAAAATGAGTTTTAAACTGCTTTCTGAGATTATTAAACTGACTTTCTTTATTATTTACAATTCGTTTTCGTTTTGTTAATGTTGTTCTGTAGATATTTATGTGAAACTAAATAGGGATGATGACAGTTTTTTAAATTGTGTATAAATTAAGAGTATGTTAATAGTAAAGCAATTTTGTAAAAATAACAAGGTATCTGCGATCATTACTTTCGGAGCTACAGAGATTTAAAGGTTCAGATTTGCGGCTCTGGCACGGATCCCTGAAAAACGCCCCATACAGAATGGTACCTACGACGTCATTAATTCAATGACGTCGTAGGTACACAATGATCGTTAGATTTGTATGGACGTTCAAACAAAATTACCTACTAATATCTTTGGTGTTTATGCGTTTATGTTTATTGTTCATTTATTAAAAAAAAAATGACACATTAAAAAAAATGTCACATTATAATGTAAGGAAGCTAAAACTGTATACATTTTTATCTAATTAATCTTTGTTTTTTTACGTATAAATTAGTTAACATTGACCTTATTTACCCGAATGTATCATAAAAATCAATATATTCAAACCTAGTCATCATCTCCATTGAATCCATCGGAGCTGTTCGTAGGTAGGTACATAAGTATATTATAATAACGAATGTTTTGAATTCGAGTTTGTGTGTCAAAAATCAGTAGGTATAAAATTATTAGTTAATAATTTCGTCTTCAAAGTTAATAATAGTAATAATTTCGACTAGTTAATAATTTCGACTTTTTTAAACTGTAATTTTTTAAAGAAAAATTTGATTTTTCGTGTATTACTTACGACTCTTTCTACTCCGAAATTACAGGATAGTTTTTAAAGATTCTTTCACCAAAGTTACATTGTCGGCGAGTAACATTTTATTCCCGTATTCATACAGTAATGGGAACTAAACGGTAACCACGGAGAATCAGCTAGTTTTTAATAATCATACCTACTCGTCATAGTGTGTCAGGTGGAAAGTCGTAAAGCGTCGAGCGCTGCCTAGTAATTGGAGAGTCAAAGTCTAGCAGTAAATTGAAGTTCGAAGTTTAGTGATGGCCGCTAGCAGAGGCCACTTGAGCGAACTGTACGATCACTCGCTTTGTTGTACTGTAACGAGATATTTAAGAGCCAAGTTACAGTTTCAGGATAAAAGCCACATTAACTATTGCGACAGAATACATAGTAGTAGGTACAGGTCTATTATCTAATGATCTCTGTCTCTGTCTGTCTCTGTCTAACACGATACTATTGAAAAAGAAAGACAGTGATGAGTTCAAAACTCGCAATTGCGAATTGTACAAAACATTTACACAGCGTCTTCGCCGGCGAAGACGACGCCCCCGATATTTGACGTCACCCAGATGTGGGCTTTTTTAATCACGATCTCGGGGGCGCCGGGACTAATACACTCAGGCCAAAACACCCTTCCCGAACCGCCCTCTAAGCCGAGGTCCGAGTCTCAGAGGAGACGCCCTTAGAGAGTCGTTCCGCCCATCTACACTGCTTTTGCCTTCGGGCCCCATCAGGCGATGCTTCTGCGCTCACCCAAACCCCCTGGTGACGCCGCTAAGATCCCATAAGGAGCCTACGGCACTTACACTATCAGATAAAAAACATCGTTACAGTTCTCCGGATATTTTAAAATACTGACTCGTTGGTCTGTGTACTTATTCAGGGTAACCTTACAAACTACTGAATGAAATATGTCTTTTTATGGAAAAAGAAATATAGTTTTTCTAGTCAGTTCACAATCTCTTTTGTAGAGTTGTGTTAAAGGTTAAGTGGATACGCACTTTTCTCACACAGAAACGAAAATTGTCGCTTAAAATAAATATGACAGTGACTTAACCCATGAAAGGTGTTTCGATTTTTCCAACTTTTGGGCGCACGCTTAACTTAACCAGGAACAAAAAGAGATTGTCTACATTGGATTGCCTACATTTTACAAATTTTTGCTTTTACACATAAGGGGCTCCAGTTGTCCGGGGGCCCCGTATAATTGATACGGCTGATACGGCGGTAGCTGCGCCCCTGATTATAGGCCAAGTAAAGTTTAGCCCCCAGATAAATACTAAAACAACTTTATTATAACTGGCCTTGGTTATGAAAAAAAAAATGCTTTCTTAGTCAGACGAGATTATTATTTTCCGAGACTATTCATTATTCTAAACCACAACTTATAATTTCTCTTCCTAAAAGCTATTTTTTTCTTTGAGAAAGAATAGAGAATTACTAAGATAAATTGAATATTTTTAATTGCTAACACTCGCTCTCTGAAACCAATTTAGAAGTCGACGAGGGCATAGCATCTGCGAGTTGCTTAGCAAAATGTCTATTAAAATTGAATATTCATAGGTAAACAGAGATATGTTAAGAGGCTTTAGAAGGATTTTCACTTTGTTGGTATATTCTGTATGCAATTTAGCCATTCTCTTATGTGAAAATGCCCTCGTAAATTTTCCAGCGAACACCTCAAGCCGCAAAGTAAATACGACCTGTCGGCGGAAAATGTGTCTAGCGACACGGAGCGTCTTAGGTTTTAAACTTTTGAAGCTTATTTTCTTTACGAATATGGTCGGGTGGTTCTGAAAGTTTGCGTATGCAATGTCGCATACTTATTATGTTAGCAGAAATAGACGTCTCGAGTCCTGACCTGAACAATAAAACTTTCCGGTTGTGGATTTTTCAGGGAATAGTTTTGTAAATTTAAAGTTTTAAAAACAGATAGCCATGAAAAAACACAATACAATATGATGCAGGTGAACATTCACACATACATTTTGTTTTCGTATGTAGGTAATACTCACGAAAAATTCATGAAAATCCACTGTAGTTAAAGTTTATCGCATTCAGACAGACAAGACAAAAACGAGGAGTATTTTTTATTCTATATTTATTCATATTTCGTTATCTCGGCAACGGATCGAACTATTTTAATAAAAATAGATATAAGTCGTTACAAGTAAAAGTCTGTGATTATCAAAAAATACCCTCGTAAAACCTCGATCACCCAAATATGATTATAGTACTCGTGTGTTAAAACTTAACTTATAAAACAAATCTACAATTACCCAGAGAACAAAATGATTTCTTCCTTTAAACGCTTTATTCCTTTTCACTTCTAAACTTTCCTAATGGTCGCCTTCGGGACATTTTAATGTAATTACCGAATAAAAAGAAATCAGCCGGCAAATGGGGCTGAAATTAAAAGACGACACTTCTACTAATGCTTATTACTTTATCAAACTGTAGCACTTTTCCTTCCTTAATTAACAGATAAGTTAAAATTTAATTCCGCTCGCTAGAAATAACTAATTATTACAATAAAACATTTTTAAGTCAAGTAATTTACTCGTTCCTATTTACACTGTGAAATAAAGTCTTTTCAAAGTTGAAGAAAAAGTACCAACATGAAATTTTTGTCTTAGTAGGTACATACGAATATACATATCTATATAAGCGGCCGACTGTGTTTGGAAATCCCTACAAAAGGCTTTTATGTCCTGTCCTGATGTCATGATATAATTTACGAGTATTTTTATCAATTTTGTTAATTATCTGTTGCATAAAATTCAAGTTATAAATGTCGCAGCTAAGAAAAACTTTACTATTACTTTTAATAAGGTTGACTTACCCATAAACGTCAGAGAAGTTTTTCCATACTTTCTTTCCACGGACTAATTAAATAGAATGACTCTAAAGTCATGATTGCAGAGAAAGATAAAAATGTTTGCATTTTAACTGCTTATTATGCATAAAATCGGCATTAGTTTTACGGTTATATTTGACTAAGCGAAGCGAGTCAAGTTAGATGAAGTCCTTGGATATTCTTTATGTATAATGTGGTTTATTTTTTAATACCGAGCATAATATTATAATAATGATACCATTTTTAACGTGGAAAAATTTATGAGGATTTTCACACCACACCACGGATGCGCAATCTTCAGTATCAAAGCTTCAATGCGCAAAGATGACACGAGATCGTTATAAAAGCATGCCGTAAACGCTCCAGCCAACTCGAGGATCCTAAGCTAGGCAATGGTAATCCCAGTAACGATAGTTCACAGGTCCTTCGAAGGGAATGCAGGCAGGCGAAAACACTCTCCTCAACCTTTCAAAGGCAACAGAGAACGTTTGCCGTCAACCGTGACCCATCAATTATTATTAACTGAAAATTCAATAATTTGTTTTTAAATTGGCATAGCTTCGTCTACGTTTACGAACATCCTTCTGGAAAAAACCCCCTTCTGCCATAATATACGGCTTTTACGACATGGGTATATATATATAATGTACGCATATCAAGTGTGCGCGCTACGATCTTAGAATACTTCCTCATTGAACAGCCTAGCGATAACTGTAGCCTTATTCTGAAACGATGTCATTATATTCGACAGCGTTCATCTCGAAGTCGAGATATAAAGAGAGAGACGAATTCATAACTGCCAAGTTACTAACATAAAAGTGCTACGCCACAATCTACGAAGATTTAACTTGTCTTCTACGACGTAGCACTACATTTTTCAAACAACCCTCAACCGGCTGAATATTATTTTGTCCACCATTTATATCTTACATTTTTCCACACATTACATTACAATATTAACCTTTAAATATGACTGTTAGTACAGTGAATGAAAGTTTTCACCTCCGTTTTCGTTAAAACTTCATCGATTTTCATGAAAATTGGTAAGTAGGTGCGAGATACCCTAAGAAACAAAAGTGACAAAGGGGTAACTTGGTTATAGGTTCAAGATGGCCTACAATTACTGTACTATGTAGTTTAGTAGGAATCCGTTGGCAACAACTTTTCGAACGAAGCGTAAACATCTTATAAATATCCATTTTTCGAGTATACATACGTGTCGATAAATCTTTTACTTAGTAGCTAGATACACGAAACGAGCTTAACAGGCTTCTTGAGAAATTGAAATCAAATAACTCACGCAATGCTCTCAAGAAAGCTAAGCGTGGTAGCAATATCAGGCTGTAGTCTGTACTAGTAAAAATAACAGCGCGGTTTTATTTGTGCTGTTGTCTTAGCGGCAAGGAAAATGGAAATTCCTTTTGTATTCCTTTTGATACCTCGGGTAGTGTTTCTAAAATGAGGTCTCTACGCACTCGGCTTTTCTTTTAAAAGTTCGCAGAAACAAACACAAGAGAGCAGCTTTTTTATTTGATATAGGTACAATCATGTTAGCGCTTGTGCAATCTCTCTCACCTTATTGTAGTAGTACCTATCTAAAAATATACGTATACGTCTGACTAAAACGATTTATTTATCTGTTACCAACAAACCTACAAAAACGAAAAGTGTTTATTCGTCAAATCCTACTAATATTATAAACGCGAAAGTTTGTATGGATGTATGTTTATTACTTTTTAACGCCGCTACTACTGAAGCGATTTGACTGAAATTTGGAGTGGAAATAGATTTTACTCTGAATTAATTTTATCTAACTAATCCATGGATTAACGAGATTTGCGAAAACCTGATGATTTTGATGGTATGAATGTTTGTTAATCTTTCACGCCTCGGCTACTGAACCGAATCACCTAAAATTTGAAGTAGAGATAAATTATAGTCTGGATTAACACATAGGCAACTTTCATCCCGGAAAAATCTATGGTTTCCGCGGGATTTGTGAAAAACTGAATTTTACGCGGACGAAGTGATACATATTTTTTTTAAAAAAATAATCTATTTATGTTGTATTTTATTATTTCCCACATTGAATTCAACTTTTTCTCATCGATAGTTTATAAATTTATCACTTACTCGTATAAGTAAATAATATATGTATTTTGTCATTTACTCGTATGCATTCTGTGTCAATTCACGGTAATGAATATTTTCTATTATTTGGTTTTAATAATACATAGCGAATGGTTAGCTACGTCTTTAGAATATTGCATTTGCAAGCTGCACAATGCAGTTACACAAATACCTACGCAACCTCAGATTGCCTATCTAATAGATTTATATGTCGGCATAGATCCCACAAAAAAGGTCTGACCTAATTTTGTTTGACTAAAGCTAGATATGTCTAAGAAACAGGGTATAGAACGTTCACATGATTATATTTTTATTTTTAATATCAATTTGCTCCGGCTTAGGTCGCGGGCTCAAGACCAAGAGGTTTTAGAGCCTGTATGTAGCACGTTGATTCTATTTCTACAAACGCTGACGCTTCGATAAATATAATGGAAATGATAGATCCGATCGATGACTTGATCACGTGCCCTTTCGGTAATAAATAACTAATGTTATTCCCATACATTTTTCTAGTTTTCAAAGCGTTTGCGATCGTAGAAAGAGAATCGACCATTTTACCGGTAAAATGGTAGTACCACTAGACCGAAGTCAATTCAAATATGATGAACTGAAATCTAGGATCTGCATTAAATTAGAGGAAGGTAGATTTCTGAAAGTAGTATTTAATCGGACACATTATTCTTTCGAAAATCTATTACCTAATACATTAACAATTAACGTAATAATGTACTAGGTATTTTTTAGTAATACATTTACTAAAAATTACCAAATACATTAACGTTAAGCGTTGGGACAAATAACCATTTTAATTGTTCATTTTATTTACCTTAATAATATTTCACTGGAGGAGGGTCAAACGTGTAAATCGTGGCCGTGAAATTAGGGGCTTATCCCGGATTACACACGACATTAAGTTTTTATTGTTTCCCTCACCACGGACCTTTTATACATCCTCTAAGGTCATATGAGTGGCTTATAAATAAAAGCCATGTAAGTATTATAATTGCCATCGATAATTCAAGCTATAGCTTGGCAACATCGTTCGTAACACTCCCGATGGTTTCCCGGGGAGCGTGTAGCGATGAATGAAAAACCCACGACTGCACCTCACTTCCCCCCGTCGCCCGCGTATGATGGGAGTGTCATTAACGAACTTGCAAGACTATATTAAGAACATTTGAATTAATAATCATTAAAGTATCACTAAGTTTTGTACTACTCAAAACTCAGTATCACTTATTAAGTTTTTCATGGTGATTTTTTTCAAATACTAAGTAGGTAGGTTATATGGCTATGAGAAAATACTTAAAGAAAGTAATTTTGTACTCGGTTGAAGTTGTGACGTACATTAGCTTTGTAAGTAACAATATAAAAGCGAATTTTTAGAACGATTACATGGTTTAGTCTATGGTTTAATCTACAGGACATCTTGCGCCCGCCAAACACTGCCAACTGGGATGAATCGTACAGCCTTCCAGTTTTTATGCTGTTGAGAATTGCATTAAAATTCTTTGAACAGTTCAATAGATCTAAATGAACATAGTAACAGAAGCGACTCCATTTTATAGATGTTGTACATATACCTACTTGGTTTTAACTTTTTAATTAAAGTAATATTTTAAAAGAGCTGTGATAGCACAGTGGATATGACCTCTGCCGCCGATTCCGGAGAGTGTGGGTTCGAATCCGATCGGGGGCATGCACCTCCAACTTTTTCAGTTGTGTGCATTTTAAGAAATTTAACATCACGTGTCTCAAAACGGTGAAGGAAAAACATCGTGAGGAAACCTGCATACTAGGAGAATTTTCATAATTCTCTGCGTGTGCGAAATCTACCAGTCCGCATTGGACCAGCGTGGTGGACTATTGACCTGACTCGAGCTCAGCAGCAACCGCCAAGCGATTTAGCGTTCCGGTACGATGCCGTGTAGAAACCGAAAGGAGTGTGGATTTTCATCCTCCTCCTAACAAGTTAGCCCGCTTCCATCTTAGACTGCATCATCACTTACCATCAGGTGAGATTGTAGTCAAGGGCTAACCTGTAAAGAATAAACAAACAATTTATAATGCCAATTGAACCTGTATGCGAACAACTAAGTTAAATTTTTGAATAGGCACATATTGCGTGCAGTAGACGCGATATTATGGACTCGATATGAGTGGGTATTAAAATATGCAGGCGAGTATGGCGCGATTCTGAATAGCGGGTAATTGGCTGAAGCTTCTTTTATAGCTGTACGTACATAATAAAGTTGTTATTAGAGTAATAACCCATAAATAGCTAATATATATGACGGCCTCCGTGACGCAGTGGTTGGTATGCGCGGTGGTTTTACAAGACGGAGGTCCTGGGTTCGATCCCCGGCTGGGCTGATTGTGATTTTCTTAATTGGCCCGGCCGCCGCTATTTACCACCGGCAAAGACGTACCGCCAAGCAATGTGGCGTTCCGGTTCGATGCGTTGTAGAAACCGAAAAGGTGTGGATTATTATCCTCCTCCTAACAAGTTAGCCCGCTTCCATATTAGATTGCATCATCACTTACCAATAGGTGAGATTGTAGTCGAAGGCTAACTTGTAATGATTTAAAAAAATATTATAATTATATTACTTACGATGTTTTATAATATACTAGACGGCGTCGGCAGCGTAGAAACCTCTGTAAGACAATTGTCAACCAATATCAGCAGGAAATATCGTTATCTCTTTCGTTGCGATGGGGCGAAAGAGATGGACTGAGACTACTCCGCCGCCAATAGTTGATGTTGTTATGTCGTTGGTCGCATGCTAGGCATACAACACTTCCGAATAATTTTCGTTACTTTGAAGTACAAAAACCTTAACGAATTTGATACCTACTTTACTCATTAATCACTTAATCTATCGGTGAAATACCCATCAAAATCCGTTCAGTAGTTTCGAGTTTATCGCGAACAAACGCCACCGATGGGTTACCTACCCTTCTATTTTTATGATTATAAGATTATATATTATAGTAATTTATAGTAGGGTAGATTACCAATACCTATTAAATATATACATACCTACCGCAGTACCTATTAAACATATATTCGTGCAGAATAACTTGACACTTGTGACCTGGCTCGAATGGTGTTTGTACTGTTTATTTTTTTAAATTTATTTGGTAACAATGTTAGTCATACACAAAAGAAAAGCAGTGGACAAGTAAACACTTAAACACTCTCTAGAACCCTCACCCTCCGGAATCGGAGAGGTCATATCCCCTGGGTTGTCTGAACTCTGCCTCCGATTCCGTGTCGGGTGTGGGTTCGAATCCGGTCCGGCACATGCACCTCCAACTTTTCAGTTGTGTGCATTTTAAGAAATTAAATATCACGTGTCTCAAACGGTGTAGGAAAAACATCGTGAGAAAACCTGCATACCAGAGAATTTTCTTAAATCTCTCCGTGTGTAAAGTCTGCCAATCCGTATTGGGCCAGCGTGGTGGAGTGGCCTAACCCCTCTCATTCTGAGAGGAGACTCGAGCTCAGCAGTGAGCCGAATATGGGTTGATAATGATGATGACATCCATATTTGTGAAAAACAATTCTTGCAAATAAACAATTTGAATTGAATTGACTGTCTGTCTAACTGTCAACTGTCAGTTTGAAAGCCCAACAGATCCCTTCTAGCGTAGCATAGGTATACAAGTAAATAGTTAATTGTATATTCTCGTAAGAAGGCTCTTCTAAGGCACTGTTCCGGCTGACGTAAACTAATTAAGACGCTCTTCGGGCCTTATAATTGCATTTGACACGTCTGCTTTCCTTTCATGGCTCATAATAGGCCACTTGGGTGAACCGTCACTAATAGCTAAGTAAATTATAGCATGGAATAAGATCAACTAATTCTATTTGAAAGTGCAATAATTACTTAATGGAAAAAGGATTGAAATTTTAACCAATATTTTTTTTTATTATTTACAAGTTAGCCCTTGATTACAATCTCACCTGATGGTAAGTGTTGATGCAATCTAAGATGGAAGCGGGCTAACTTGTTAGAAGGAAAATCCACACCCGTTTCGGTTTCTACACTACATCATACCGGAACGCTAAATCGCTTGGCGGTACGTTTTGTCGGTAGAGTGGTAACTAGCCACGGCCGAAGCCTCTGGTGGGAGGCCAGACCTAAAACAATTAAGAAAAATTCAATTGGCCCAGCCAGTGATCGAACCCAGGACCTTCGTTTTGTAAATCTAGTGAAGATAAAATTCTTTTAATAAAAAATTTAACCGACTTCAAAATAACAAAAATAAACTTGTATGTGCTATCTTCTGATCACTTTGAAGGCGGATACTCTTTGAAACAAAAAAGGTTTTCAAAATAGGTTATTAAATGTTATGAAATAAGAAACATTGAAAAAAAAATTAAAAAAAAACGTTCACATACACACTAAGTATATGGTATGTATAATTGTACATCTTTTAGTCTTTTATAGACTTTTGAGACTACCAAAAAGCAATAGGTACTGTACAAAACGCTACCTATCTATTAGAATTCCAATATCTTTTCCCAAAGGGCTTCTCTTGAAGTAAGGTAAGGTAAGGTATTTACATTTGCAAGCCAATACCTTAGCTGCACGTTAAACTTGCGGTTTTTACTTTGTAGCAGTGAAATTTAATTTATACAGTATTAGGAAGGAAGGAAGGAAGAAAAGCGTGTGGGTTTCTCGTATGGAAATAAGCTTACCCATGCGAAATTACGAGCTAGATACTGCTAAGATAATGCAGCAAGCATTATAATGATCTGCCCTGTGTACCTGCTAGTAATCTAGATCTAGTTCTGCTTTTATTATGACGATCCATAATCGGTAAACTAATTCACTGGCCGATAAATGAATACTTTTTGAACGTTGTTTTGATTTCAGTAAAAATTATCAGTAATTTATAGTATTTCGAACACAAAAATACCCGCACAATTACTCTATCACGTCAAATTTTTATACAAAAAGGAAAACAAGTTTTACTTAAAAATTTCAAGAAAAAATCAAGTAAAACAATTGCTACAGGACTATTTTGAATGATATGTGATATGATAAAATTAGGTCTGATTTCGTAATCAGCACTACAAAATTAGTAGAAAAAAATAATTATATCTTGGACAACGAAAATCGTGTCGGCCTGTGTTATCATTGGCGTATCTAGGACTACTTCCTGGGGTGGGCCTGGGGTGGTCCCACATATTACTGAACAGAGTCGACACTCAATATAAAAATTTCGTTAACAATATTTGTGGACGCAGAACTCTCTGATATGACTCTATTTTTTCTTTGTATCAAGGGTACGTATCCAAAAAGGTCTTTATATGTTTTTCAAAATCTTTATTATAGGTTTTTCTTTATTATAAGTTGTAATGATACTTTAAATGATATTTGATACTTTAATAGTAGATTGTTATACAAGGGGCTAAAAAGGTTACTATATACGAGGTATTTTTAGATAAAAAATAGAAACCGAGTTTATAATGGGTTTAGCCCCACGTGTTACACTCTGCTTTTCACTACGATTGCGAGAAAATAAAATAGTTTAGTTGAATAATTAATGATTTATTAAAAAATTAAATGTACAAAATCTACAATTTTGGATATTAAGGGAGATGCTTTTACCCGATAACATAATTTCCGACTACTGTGAAGATGATTAATGAGTATGTGAGGTAATCGTGGGAGATAATAGTTTAAAAAATCCTTAATCTCCCTTAATATCCAAAATTACTATTTTTGTAAAATTAGTATTATTTCCGCGTCCATCATAGAATTTCAAATCGGTAGCCCAGTATCCTAGAGTAGGCACTGGAGGCCCACTAGTATAGTGTGGGCCCGGCCTACCCGGCCCACCCGCTATATACGCCTATGCTAATACTATTGAGCTACAGGAGTCCCCAGTTTCTCTCCTTATACGAGAGGGATAAATCTTTCAGCCACTACGCTGCTCCAAAGTGTGTTGATAATGGTTTAATCTGTATAGATCATTATCAAAAAATAATCATTAAGATCGGAAGCCTCGTTAAGTACCTACTTAACGAATATGATAAGGGGTATGAAACTGAGGATTTGGAACTAGAGAACCGTAACAGGTAACAACAACTAATATCGATATACTCATATAAATAACAGCTCTTATTTGAAACAGAGTTTTAATTTTTTACAGATTTTAATGCTACCAACAAGTTGCTTAGTAAAGTTACCTTTGACCTATTTTTAACTTTACTTTCTTTCTTGAACTTTCTATGCCAAATTTCAATTAACTTTGTACCTTCCCATATTGATCGGTGTTCTGGTATTTGTAACTTTACGTATCTACATAACTAATGAACTCCTGTGGCCTGCCCTAAGCCTCAAAAGGGTATTGTCGACCAACTTTACCAATCACTATGTGTTTGCATCAAACAGATATATTTAATTTGGAAATTCTTGCTAACCCAAAATGGTTTAAAACCATTTATTACTTTCTACAGTTAACCCGTTTACTTAACTTGAAAATAGCTTGAATTGCTTGGAGAAAAGTATCGTACGTCCATACCTCTTTTTTGCTCGACTTGGTGGGGGCACTGCCGTGGTCCCAGATATGTCGTTGGTATAGTATAGTGGTTAGCCTAATTACAAGGTACTGGATACCACCTCTGGGCTATGAAATACCAATCTTTTTCAGGTTCAGCGGTTTTTCGAAAACGTATTAGTAAGATATACGGTTTTTGGGTTTCGTAGTCAATAAGGAACCCAAGTTTCGCCATGTCCATCTGTCTATCTGTCCGTCTGCGGCTTAGCTCAGATACTATTACTACTAGAATGTTGTAATTAGCAAGCATAAGTATGTACATTAAAAATGTTGACAACGACGTTCTCCCCTATTTCGTTGAATGCAATGTTAAATGTGTAATATTCACCCAAATTTTTAAAGAACAAAGTGTCTTACCCTCAAACCAGACTTTTTGAAATGGTATCTTACTAACCCAGAATATTTTAAAAATAGAACAGTAGAAGTATCGGGGCTTTAGTGCACAAGGGTGTGTTGTGATGACGGAGTAGCCCTCAATCAATCCGCCTCGCCCACTAAACTAATGCAAACCTTTCAGTAATAGCACAGAGCTTTTCGTTGAATTGTCTATGGATAGATATTTATATTCGCCTATTTTTTTGTCAAACAATTACATTCTTATTAAAAAAATAGAATATTAAATCTCGGAACAGTATAACCAACATATTTCATTATCATTTTCATTATCACAATTTATGTGGTTAATAAATTAAAGACACCTTTAAAGATCTAACTTCAATCAGGTTTAGTAATAGATTGCCACAATGTTTTAAGCCTCCGTAACTCAGTGGTGGTTCGATCCCCGTCCGCTGGTACGGTAATACTTGTACCCAATACTAAGAGTCGTTCCGCCCATCTACTCTGCTTCTGTCTTCGGGCCCCATCAGGCGATGCTTCTGCGCTCGCCCAAACCCCCCGGTGACGCCGCTGAGGTCTCATAAGGAGCCTAAGACTACTTGGAGGGGAACGAGAATATAGGTCATATTTATAATATTCTTTAAAAAAAGCTTGAAACATGATTAATTCTGTATATTCTGTAGAAATATTAAAAATTTATACGTACTCGTAAGTAGTTTCAATTTTTGACAAACGAGGATTTGGACCTGTTACCTCGCAAACCCATGGTGGCATGGAATGACAATCTTTCAGCTTTCATATTATGAGGTATTGCTAAAAAATAATAACTTGCAAATAATGAATTTTAAAAAATTAAATGCTGCCAAAAATAACAAAATTGTGTCACTGGCGCTATTATGAGATGAAAACGTCACGACCGTATTTACAAATGATAAGACGCGGCAAGGGACATAACCTCTTATCTTTAACTGCTATTTGCGAATTATTTAATCGCTACGTTTAATTGTTGTTCCAGGGGAATTATTATGTTTGTTACATGCAGACATTCCCGCAAAAAAGTCCCTGCACATTTTCAATGTATAAATAGTCTGGATATTTGGAGGAATATATCATTCGAACTACGGGTCTTATTGAAGACACAGTGTACTTACAAGTTGTCAGCGAAGCCACAATGCAGTTCCTATACATTTTGCCAGCAGTTTTTCTCGCTGTTTACGCTCAGGACTTCGAACTAGACACATACCCAGAATGGTACGTGCAAAACCACCAGAGAGAGAAAAGAGACGTCACTCTTGATAAAAAGATTGGAGATGGTCGCGTTTTCGGTACTCTCGGCCAGAATGACGCTGGTCTGTTTGGGAAAGGCGGTTACGAGCATCAGATTTTTAACGATAACCGCGGCAAACTTAATGGACAGGTGTATGGGACACGGGTGTTGGGTCCTTATGGTGACTCCTCACACGTCGGTGGAGCCCTGAATTGGCAGAACCCTAACGCTGCTGCGTCTTTAGATGTTAGCAGACAGATCCACGGGGGAACTTCGTACCAAGCAGCGGCTGGTGGGAGGTGGCCCGTTGGAAAAAACGGTGACTTTTCGCTCCAGGGTACGTACGGTAAACAACACGGCTTACCCCGCCAGTACGGTGGACTGGCCAATTTTAACTATCGGTGGTAAATAACTTTTTCCTTGTTTTTTTTTTGTAAATAGTGTACATAGCCAAAACTTATGTACTTATACTATAAGTATATTACATAATAATTTCATATTAATAGAACTTTACTTAATTGTAATATTAATATATATTTAATATCTACCTAATTAAAGTTTTTTGTTTATTGTTTATCTACTTAATAATATATTCTGTGATTTGTAAATACTTTTATGTTTCTGTCAATATAATTAAAATAATAGATTACATATAAAATGAAGTTTTTTTTTATATTACGTGCCTATCGTATCACTCTGAGACTAATAAACGAATTCAAGAGAAACTTGATATAATTTGAAATACTACGAAAAAGTTTATAAGATACTTCATGTCGCGAAAATAAAAAATAGAAGGGGGTGAAATAGTTCAAAGTTTGTATGAAAAGTCCTTAATTTTTCAAGTTACATCTAAATAAGTTGTCGTATCCGACAAGTATTCAAAATAATGTGATTCAAGAATTTTTGAAATTCTACTTCTAAAGGGAGTAAGTAGCAGGTTTCATAGGTCAATGGTCCAAACATAAAATGTATTTTTTTTATAATTTCTACGGGATATAAGAAATGGATAAGAAAAGGTCCATAGGTTATGAAAAGGCAGGCTTATGAAAATGCATAAACTATGTGATCAAGTATGAGAAAATGCTAAATTATTACTCACATTTGAGATCTCATATCTGATGTTTAAATCGGTTGAATTTGTTGTATACAGTTTGTTTAGTTTTTCATTCAAAATAGCGGAATAACTGTTTGGATTAATATTTTTGTGACACTATAAAGCAGCAAGAGATAATAGTCCAGCAAAGCCTAGTCCTGGAGCTTTGCCAAAGCCTCGAGCTAACAATGCACCGCTGCCAAGCAACCTATGCCCTTAGCCATTTGCAACTAGATTTTCGAAATATGAACCACTTTATAATAAACTATCAAATGTCTAAATCATAATACGTGAAGCGAAACCTTTGTAGTCCTTTATAAACAAAAATCACACGAAATTGACGAGAGTATGGAATTGGGCGCAATTACTGTTTATATTGAGAAAAAGTGCTTATAGCTAATATTTTTATATTATTTCAACACTAATATTATATATCTACTCATACTACTGCACAGCTTTCTAGTAGTCTCTGCGCTAAGCCGCGCAGATCGATTGATGTTGGATTTTGTTATTAGATTTCTAAATTACCTCAAAACTAAAACTAAAGCGCTTTATTCTGATAAGCCTATATTATACAAGTAGTAAATTTCTCTATTGTAGTTATAGTAATTAGTTACAATGTTTCCCACGTGAAACAATAACACGTGCCCCAAACAGCCCAATTTCCACGCGGCGGTTTAGCGACGTAGCTAAAACCTAATAGGATTATACTAATCCTACTCGTATTAATTATGATAATTGCAAAATAGGGATCATTTTCGCGCAAATATAGGTAAAGTAAATGATTATTATAATAATAAGCAATCTGTATTCCCCGTCTGTAGACAGTCATGTCTATATTATCTATCTTCATCTATGTATAATGGCAACATTAGTCCATTTACCAAAGATATTTTATACTAAAGATAGGTCACTAGCGCATCAAAACTGAGGTGGACAAATGTGCATAATTGTCTTAATTTTATTTATTCGCTTATTAAACAACGAAAGTTATATAAACACATAATACCTAAATATTGTCTGCAATGTCGGGTTGTGTGTTTAAGAAGTGTAAAAAGTATATAATGAAAGTAAACACAAAATTGTGCATGTGTGTGCTCAGTGGAGTCGCTAAATTCGGATCACTTTTTGCGGTGATTTTGTAGGCACGTAACATATCTTCGTCATCAACCCATATTCGGCTCACTGCTGAGCTCGAGTCTCCTCTCACAATGAGAGGAGGTTAGGCCAATAGTCCACCACGCTGGCCCAATGCGGATTGGCAGACTTCACACACGCAGAGAATTAAGATAATTCTCTGGTATGCAGGTTTCCTCACGATGTTTTCCTTCACCGATTGAGACACGTGATATTTAATTTCTTAAAATGCACACAACTGAAAAGTTGGAGGTGCATGCCCCGACCGGATTCGAACCCACACCCTCCGGAATCAGAGGCAGAGGTCATATCCACTGGGCTATCACGGCTCCATATACATAACATATCTATAGTATAAAATAATCATTGCGATTTACTCGTTTTTCCGAAAGCTGTCTCACACGATGTCATCTCTTATTTTCATTCTTACTAACTTCCACCATTTTCTTTAGATCGTTGGACCATCGAAATCAAAATCAAAATCAAATCAAAAATCATTTATTTCAAGTAGGCTCAGTTTACGAGCACTTTTGACACGTCAGTTGACTATTTGTGAAGATTCTACCACCGGTTCGCAAGACAGGTTCTGCTGAGAAGATACCGGCAAGAAACTCAACAGTTGCTCTTTTGAAAAAGTCATACAGTATTATAATTTACAATTGATAACAATTACAATTTCTTATAGTTTTATTTCCTGTGTGAAGGTGTAAGCTGATCCAATGGCCTCCAAGCGCTTTTATCTTTAAGGAACTCATCAATGTTGTAGTAACCTCGACTAAGTAAATGTTTTTTAACACATTGCTTAAAGCTATGCATTGGCAGGTCCATCACAGTCTTGGGGATCTTGTTATAGAAGAGTACACCCAAACCTACAAAAGATTTTTTTACTCTTTGGAGACAATATGCAGAAATAACTAACTTATGCCCGTGTCTAGTAAGACGTGGGTGGGTTCGACTTGCGAGGCTATTCGCACCTCACGTATACCCCATACATGAAGTGCGACTAGCCTTACAAGTCGATGTTTCAGTCCAGAACCTTCCTGTAGTCATTAAATTTGTTCTCCGACAGACATGTCCTGCCCACCATCATGGCCCTGTGCCGCTTTAGCTTGCTAATAAAAAGTACTTTAATAATTTTTAAAAATTTTATTACTATATTTTTGAATTTAAACAATCGTGAGTGTTAAACTACCTATACTTATTTAATCACAGAGTCACCCGTATAATTACAAATTCCATCGATATCTCAATAGCTCAACGGATACAGGATTAAAAATGTGATTAACAAACTGTTGTGTTCTATTCGGATAACAAATTCTAACGACTTCGAGTTTTTTAAAGTTTCTAAAAATATTTAATTTAAAAAACCAAGAATTTTTTTATGGAAATTAAACCGGACATGTTCGTGTCTCACTCGCACTCTTCTTTTTCCGTCTCCTTTACGGAACCCTAAAAATGTATCCGTGAATGTTTATTTTCAACCGACTTCAAAAAAAGGAGGAGGATTATTTCATTAATTTATAAATGATTCCACTCACACTAATATAAATTAATTTTCCTCTCTGCTAACAGAATCACTGTTATGCATAGCGCTAAGTTATGAGGAATGATATCTGTGAAATGCACGGTCCTGGAGGAGTGCCAAGGTGGCCCAAGGCAAAAATGTGCAGTTGCCAAGAGGCAGGTAATTGATGGCTTTAGTAATTTGCAACTGTTGATAATGCATGCACCTAGCCGCTGTACAGTTTAGAATGGCATCATCCTATAGTTTTGCCAAAAACATTTTACAGAATACGGAATAATTTTGACGGCCTCCGTAGCGCAAAATGCGCGGTGGATTTAAAAGACGAAGGTCCTGGGTTCGATCCCTAACTGGGCCGATTGAGGTTTTTATAATTGGTTGGTTGGCGGGAGGCTTCGGCCGTGGCTAGTTACCGGTAAAGACGTACCGCCAAGCGATTTAGCGTTCCGGTACAATGCCGTGTAGAAACCGAAAGGGGTGTGGATTGTCTTCCTACTCCTAACAAGTTAGCCTGCTACAATCTTAGATTACGTCAACACTTACCATCAGGTGAGATTGTGATCAAGGGCTAACTTGTAAAGAAAGACTTCGGCCATGGCTAGGTACCAATACCCTACCGAGAAAGACATTTAGCGTTCCAGTATGATGTCGTGTAGAAACCGAAAGGAGTGTGGATTTCATCCTACTCTTACCAACTTAGCCCGCTTCCATCTTAGATTGTATTATCACTTACCATCAGGTGAGAATGTAGTCAAGGGCTAACTTGTATGGAATTGAAAAAAAAAGAATATACAATTTTACCCAATATATGGATGCTAACTTATTTCAACAACATTGTTGAAAACGTAATTTGATTAAATGATGTTCTGTGATTTATCATCATTTCATTCGGAGCGGAAAACAAATTATACCAGTATGGTGGCTTGATTAAAATACTTCAGTGTTGCGAAAATTTATTTGTATCTCTGCGGATGTGTAAATGACAGTACGTATTTATATGAAGCATTAAAATAATGGAATCCAAAGTCTTCTCTTTCACTGCTGAGTTCGAGTCTCTCTCACAATGAGAGGGGTTAGGCCGATAGTCCACCACGCTGACAATGCGGATTGGCAGACTTACACACGCAGAGAATTAAGAAAATTCTCTGGTATGCAGGTTTTCTCACGATGTTTTTCCTCCACCGTTTGAGACACGTGATATTTAATTTCTTTAAAATGCACACAACTGAAAAGTTGGAGGAGCATGCCGCGGACCGGATTCAAACCTACACTTTCGAATCGAAGACAGAGGACGTATTCACTGGGCAATCACGACTCTCCCTTAGTATCACACCACATCACACGGTTCTTCATATTAGAATTACTAAAATGCAGCCTCGGAGCTGACATCTAACCATAATAATGTTTGTAATAATAATTATATACACTTTAATTTTCTGAAAAAAGATATTCATATTAAAATGCAGCGCTGCTAGGGACAAGTGGAATTTTCTCAAGTTAGTAGTTCTTACTTTCATAATCAAGTTCACGATTGGATGAATATCGACGATTGCAAATCTCTCGCTCCTGCATCGGCACTCGGTAGCGAGGTAGCGAGTCGGCTAGCTCATCAAAATCGCGTTACTGCTCCGAACCGAGGAATCAAAATCGTTAGAGATCACGCTACGGCGCGCTGGGAATCTATCAGTTTGCCATTAAAGTTGCTGCTTTCGTTTATTTATCTTTGAAATTTACAGTATACGTATTACTTTAACGGTTAGTTACGAGTATTATTTTAAATGGGCTACAGTATGGTAGTCGTCCACAGTCCACATCGTACGTTTCGGACGCATCAATACATTGTAGTATTCTTTGTACAGAAAGTCATACAAGTAAGTTAACGTAGGTGTCCACTGATCTGCAATGTACGGATTTCATCATTGTCAGCCGATGGACGTCCACTGCTGGAATAGGCCTCTTGCATGGACTTCCAAACAAAACGGTCTCGAGCCGCCAGCATCCAGCGCCTCCCTGCAACCCGCTTGATGTCTTCGGTCCACCTAGTGGGGGGTCGACCAACACTGCGCTTTCCAGTGCGGGATCGAAATTCCAGCACCTTGGGACCCCAACGTCCATCGGCTCTTCGAACTATGTGGCCTGCCCACTGCCACTTCAGCCTCGCGACTCGCTGAGCTATATCAGTGACTTTAGTTCGTCTGCGGATCTCCTCATTTCTGATTCGATCACGCAGAGAAACCCCAAGCATAGCTCGCTCCATCGCGAGCTATGCTTGGACGATGTACGGATTTATCTACCGTAAAATTAAAAACTCATTTGATGCGTCCGACACGTACAATGCGGATAACTTAAAGTGGACACCTACGTTTGGCTACGTTTGTTGTGGGCTCTTCCGAAGCGCATTTGGAACTCTCGTAACAATTTTATTAATTTAATAAAGTTTTAAGTTTTCAACTTTAATTACAATTATTAAATCATGAAATAACTTGACGTTTCAAAAGTGCTTGTAAAGTAAGCCTAATTCAAATAAATGAATTTCGAATTTAAGGTTTGCTTCTGATCTGATCTTAATCGCTATTTGATAGCATTATATGACGACCGGTTCCGAAAGGTTAAAACCTATAGTGTGACTATAGATCTTAACCCATCGGTAACACTTTATATCCCCATGCCTTTGCGAGAGATAAGGAGTCTGAATATAGGTAATACACTACCTATATTCAAGCTCCAGGCTGCTACTGCGAATTTCTTGAACAAAAAGAAGAAAAACTCAGTATTTAGCAGTTTCAATATCATCAATCATCCAATCTCTTACCATTAGAATAAGTAGTGCTTCCACCTTTTATGGGACACTATTGAAAGCACCACTCCGGTATGTAGATTGTAAACTTTTTAATCGACAAGTAGCGCTTCCACCACTGATGGGACGCTATTGAAAGACCTCAATAAATTGTAGTATTATACAAATAATAAATAAATTGCTTTACAAAATATTAAAAAATTAAAGAGGTTTTCGTAATACGAGTATACTTGCAAATGAATATTCACACTTACTCGTCAAAACATAGATTCAAACAGTTGTTCAGTTCCCAACAGTTCCGAAATACGAGCACCTTGTGGTGAGGACAATCGCAGGCGACGGCTGTCCAATAACGTGCAACTTAGTGTCGCTTTCTCACCAAATTAAGTGCAACTTTGTAACCTAACTTGAGCAACTTCGCTTATTTATTTATTTGTATAAGACTTATATTTTACGACTACCTACAAGTTATTATGAACAAACAAAATGTAGTCACGAGCCTGACTCGTTTAATGTACTCGCTAAGATTGTAAAGTTTTATTTTAGCTGTATAGCTACTTAAACAGGATTCTCAGGAGTATTTCCCATAACTCTAACTCATATTCTTAAACTCATATTCTTAAATAATAAAAAAATAACTTCTAAAATCAAAATCAAAAATTCATTTATTTCAAGTAGGCTCAGTTTACAAGCACTTTTGATACGTCAGTTGACTATTTGTAAAGATTCTATCACCGGTTCGAAAGGCAGATGATTCTATCAAAAGTGCTTGTAAACTAAGCCTACTTGAAATAAATGAATTTTGAATTCTAGGGTTATATTCTTTACGGAAAATTAATTAAAAATGTCTAAGGAACATGTGTTCTAAAATGAATATTTTCGGAGTAAAAAATATTTGTGATTGTGTCCCTTATATCGCGTCATTATATAATGGCCTAGCCAAACTTATTCATTGATAAATATCATGAAGTAGCTTACTAGTGAAGTGCGGAGTGCCAGTTGCAATATCTCATCAATATCGACAGTCTTACCACTACGATTACGTATTTTAAAATGCAAGGATAGATAAAGACGTGTGTTACATGGATAGTCGGAATTATTTGAATTACTTTGTATTGAATTTTTTTTTGTTAAAATAAAATTAGTTACGCAGTTCGATTCCTATAAGTGGACTTGTCAACACCTTGAAGTAACGGAAAATACCTACTCCCGAGCAACCTGTATATGGTCCTTTCAGAAAAAAAAAACAAACAAAAATTCCTTTAGAGTTTCACTCCAGAAATGAAGCGAACACCCAAAGTTGGAAACATCCTACATAGGATGTCACTGTTATATTTATTATAAGCAAGAATTTTTGTTTCTTTTGTGAGAAATACAGCCTTAACCTAACTAATTGTGGTACAGGGCCTCTTCAAGGCACGCTACGCCACTAAGATTCCTTAATATCCCTAACCTTGACCCCTTGGATTACAGTTTCACCGTGAATTGTTCAGCGCGACTTAATCTTAAACGCCAACATGGCTTGTTGAAGAAAAAATCTGTTCCATTCGGCGAAAACACAGCCGAAATTTATGAACACTTAAGTTGTGATATACTCTTATGTACATACATGGGGAAATGTTTACGGTGCGATGGCGGAAACAGTTTACGGCCAGGGCCCATGTTTATAAAAGTCCCTCCTTTTTTAGAAGTACCGGACCCTTTTCCGCAATAAAGTCAGGGGTTTACATAAACACTTGTGTTACGAAGTATATGAACTAGCAGATGCTCGCAACTTTCTCAAAGTAGGCTGTACTGTAAACTTTAACAGATCGACTCTACGATTAAAGAGAAGCCATATGAAAATGAATTCTGTGATGATCTAGGTGTAAGATACATGAAGCTACATTTCGCGGGTCATCTAAATATAGCAGATTTTATACTAAATAATATTTATTTGCTTGAATTTAAACCCCGGAAAACTTTACAGTTGCCCAATTCTTCTTTCCAGGCTATAAATATACATTAAGTATAATAATAGATGATTACTACTAACAAAATTACAGGGTAGACACACAAAACTACAATACAATACAATATATCAATCTCGAGAGCCGTGATAGCTTAGTGGATATGGCCTCTGCCTCCGATTCCGTAGGTTCGGGGCATGCACTTCCAACTTTTCAGGTAGGAATTTGAATATCACGTGCCTCAAACGGTGAAGGAAAAAATCGTGCACACCTGAGAATTTTCTACGTGTGTGAAACCAATCCGCATTGAGCCAGCGTCGGTGGACTATTAGCCTAAACCCTTTCATTCTGAGAGGAGACTCGTGCGCAGCAGTGAGCCAAATATGGGTCGCTAATGATGATATCAATAATAAGTCTCGGATAAAATTTTTAGAACCAATGCAATTGTCATTTGGGAAAAGCTTTAATATTGTCATTATTTTGAGAAATAACCATTTTTTTCTTTATTAATCTTGCAATTCGGATCTACAGCTTTACTTTAGGATGTTATGTGTCAAACATTTATCATAATACGTATAATGATTTAACACTGACGTCTGGAGCAGTCCATCTTTACAATCGTTAAGCTATAGACTATCGAGGCTTAATTATAATCATTAGGGCTTGAATTATACGTCAATATAATGTTCGTAATGCGGCCTTCATGATTACCAAATTGGGCGCATAATCGGCAATAATAGGTTCCCAATAGATCGCACAGTCCATCTAGTGTGTCATGTCTATTGTCGATTGAGCTCGGCTGATTAATTAGACGGCCCTTTAATTAATTGAGTCAGTTGACCGAGCACCGAGCGCGCTGTGGCCCGAATATCGGGAAATATTTGCTTAATGATAGCTTTGACTAGGCCGACTTCGATACGCGTTTTGGTCGTTGTGCGTCCAATATACAGCGATATATTGCCTATACCATAGTGGTGTACCGTGCCTTCGATGGTTCCCAAATAAAGGGTAAAAATTTCCTAGAAAAGAAACAAAAATGCTTGCTTAAAATAAATATGACACCTGTGTTCATCATTCAGAATGTTATCAAAGATCAACTTTTGGGCTAACACTTGACCCAGGGAAAAAATTAAATTGCTTTTTTTGACTTTATTCATTTCTGAAGTGAGACTCTATAGGCAGTTATTTATTAGTGAAAAATATGCAATTTATATAATAAATATGCAAATTTTTTGAAGACGATCATGACTATATATAATGTGGGAATAACTTAAACACTTTTTACACTGTACTTAGACATTTATTCAATTCCATTGATGCATACTGCCACTTCATCTTTTTGACCAAGATAAGGATGGTAGCTAAGTTTCTTAGTGTATTTATCTCATATACAGACTCCAAAAGACGTAGTTTCGTAGTTAGTTGATACGTATGTGAATAAAAAAGATAGTGCTTGAGCAGTTCGCACATTTTCTCTTCAAGGCTTTTATATAAAAAGTGACTTTGATAAATTACAGTATTTACTTAACAAGTTTATGCGATTAAAACCTACTTTCTTGTTTATGTTTTTCCCCCTATTTTCTTTATTCTACTTGTCACACTTCCTACTTACCGTGCTAATCAACTGTAGGTATATATTAATGATAAAAGAACGCGTGATCGTATGAGGGATAAATAAATTAAATAACATTTATTTAATACTAGCGGACGCCCGCGACTGCGTCCGCGTGAAACTCGATGTACACTTTCAACTACCTCTACCCTACCCCTACCCTACGTTGAAATTTTTCCTGAATTTTCTTTGCTCTAAACCTCACGGAGCCCGAGACCTTTTCAACGAATGCAAAACCTTAGAAATCGGTTCGTGCGTTCTGGAGTGGGAAGGAAAACCCGACTTTTATTTTATTTTATTTATTTTTTTTATTTTATTTTTTTTATAAAATCCTATGTCCTTCTCCTGGCTCTAAACTACCTCCCTGCCAATTTTCAGCTAAATCGGTTCAACCGTTCTTGAGTTATAAGTGGAGTAACTAACACGACTTTCTTTAAATATATAGATTATCCGGGCGCAATTTAACTACGCAACCTATTTTCAATGTGTCAATGTGAATATCATCGATCTTTTATTTCTTACTAGCGGACGCTCGTGACTGCATGCACCATTCGTGTGTCGGAGCTGACACACACTTTTTTTATCATTTACAGGAAAATTACATACTTCACCAATGGAATAATATCTTGAATTTATACCTGCCTCAATGATAAGTATTAATTGATGTTTCCGGTTAACAAAGCACTGAAATTGTATCTTTATTAGGTGAATGCAGGAGAGCGGACGAGGCAAACCGCATGCAACCAGAACTGTCACAGCGGGACGGAGCAAAAGTTCAGAATTGTGAACATCATTTAGCGAAAAGTGAACTGCGAACGAGTTTCTGCTACACTGTTGCAACTGTTTTGCAAAATTTCAGTTTGAATTTAGCTAACTAGCTCATTTGGTTAGTTGCTTGAGTTACAGGAAATTGGCTTTTAGACGAGGATTATAGGTGGAGAGAAATTTTACGCTAAAAACATTTACAAAAATAGTAATTCTCATGTAGATACACGAGGCTCACGCTTTGGCCCAGAACTAACATAATGCGTGGGAACCATGTATCTATATGTACTTCAATTTTATATTTATGTGTATGAGTATTAATGATGGTACTTTCCCAGACGAAATTTGTCACAAAAAATTCTACTATACTACATCCTTTCTTGATAAGTATTGTTTACCAACAAACTAATTAAAAATGAGGGTATAAATCACTAGTCATTTCACATCTTATAATAATTATAATTAACTTGTTCTTAAATTAATGAAAATAAATTTTATTAATAAGCTTAGAACAATTCAATATATATATAAATGTTATATAAAATATAATATATTTTATATAACATTTTATAAACAAACCATACATAATTTAAAATAAATAAGTTATGAAATGACATTTGTTTTCTACCTTCATTTCTAATTTATTTGTTGGTAAACAGTACTCATCAAGAAAGGCTGTAGGTACTAATGTAAAGTGCTTAAAAGGGAGAAAAAGTTTAAACCGATTTTCAGACGGACGAAGTCAAACGTCTACCAGTTCATATAAATCGTAAAATAATATTAGAACACAAGCTAAGTAAAATAAAAGGTAAACTATTTGTTGCCATTATATATAATGTCGCGACTTTATTGCAAACTCGGCTAATGTATAGCCTTGGTGCAGTGTTGTGGGATATTAAGTTCTATAATTCTTTCTGCAATAAGAGAAACTATGCTTTTCCCGACTGCTTTGGCTAAAAATTGTAATTTACACGAACATGGAAACTGCAACGCGTTTAGTTTTTCAGTGAATTTAATTAAATTTCTATGGTAAAACATTTGAAAAAAAAAAATATTCAACATGCTTTCCTCTGCATTGGTGATTTAAAAATTTCTTTTTCTTTCTTCAATATTGTAAG
Organism: Bicyclus anynana; assembly: GCF_947172395.1. Taxonomy (NCBI): domain Eukaryota; kingdom Metazoa; phylum Arthropoda; class Insecta; order Lepidoptera; family Nymphalidae; genus Bicyclus; species Bicyclus anynana. The sequence goes on along the minus strand of NC_069089.1, from coordinate 5,696,000 downwards.
AAAACGTAACTTTATTCTCAAAATGTTCAATATGAATTCAGTCAATGATGGTCTTGAGTAAATATTATGTGTATTTCGGGCCCAGGCCACAGTAGATGTGCCCTGGGCACATCTACTGTGGCCACGTGAAAAGTCAGCGAGACGCGTTGCAATCTACATAAAATAGTACGACCTTTTAAATCTTAGTTGTCCATATCCTACTAATATTAAAGTTTGTTTGGATGTTTGTTACTCTTTAAATACTAAACCGATTCGGCTGAAATTTTAAATGGAAATAGATTTTGCTCTAGATAACACGTAGACTAATTTTCATCCCGGAAAAATTCATGGTTCCCAGCGATTGTAAAAAACTAAATTTCACTTTTTCACAATTTCATAACTTTAAATACATTAAATAGAGTGCGAGCAAAATAACCCTTGACAGAAAGTTTTTCAAAGGCAAAAGCTCAGTCTGCTAAAACAGCGTGAAACGAATACGTGCGCAAACAATATCGTTAATTTGTAACACGGTAGGCATACGTGTAGTTCATTAGCGTCATGCATAGTAAATTGTTTAAACTACCCAGTTAATATGATTTATACGCCGCTGTGATGAATCTATACGTTTAATATACATTACAGTAATATTAAATGTGTGGTTCCATTTACAAACACGATCTTTTTATTTTTAGTCTATGACAAACTGGTCACTGGTACGAGTATCTTCTTCTTCTTCTTCTTCCCTGGGCCTTTTCCGCACTTGGCCACTAGGGGTTGGCCGTTGTGCGTATAAAATTTTGAATTTACCTAATTACTGAAATATTTCGATATGTATTTTGAAGATGATGTTCATATTTTTTAAAATCTACTTACCTAGCAGCGGCGAAGAGATCATGCAAGCCGGTTCCCGTCGGGTTACCTGTAAAAAATCCATGCATTTTCATTGTTGTACTGTATCTAAATATGAGAAAACAGTGTTTATATCACGCTGTATGAATTTCCTTTTCTTTTCTTTGGGACGGCTTACCTTCATCTGAATTCCATACTTCGCCACTGTTACCTAGTATATTAAAGTACTTACCTACCTACGAAAATATTGATTAACTACGTCATCAATTGTTAAATTTAGATTAATATATAATATCTACTAATATTAAATTGTTGACATTAGTAAATTAATTGTGTATTAATTAAATAAACAAATAATTATAGTTGATTGATGATGATTAATTAATCATTGTTCAACGCGCATATTAAATAGCCTAAGCTAATTGCAATCTGCATCCACAAAATAATACTCGTATTAACTTAAAGGGAAACTTCCTTATCGTGTTGAGAAACGCACAATATTAAGTAAGACATTTGTCATACTTTATATGTATAAGGAATAATATACTTAACTTAGAGTAAGAATATCTTACTCTAAGGAATGTATACAAAATGTGCTACAAACAACTGCTCGACCACTATCCAATTAGTATAAAAAATATTATAAGCAGGTAAAGTTTGTGGTATTGGAGGAGGAATCTGTGGATCTACTGAAGCGATTTTGAAAATTCTTTTACCACTAGAAAGCTACGTTATTTGTGAGTGTCACATGCTATATTTTATCTCCATATTCCCACGGGAACGGGAACTATGCGGGTGAAACTACAGGGCGTGGGCTAGTAAATTTTATGTTCATTATACTTACAATTTTATTGCAATTCGCATTACTAGTCTATTCATCAAAAAAATTAAATTTATTACAGATTAAAGGTATTTATTCAGAGAATTTGAGAATGTACAAACTAATTCTCGTAATTAATCAGCCGTCCACGTCTGCGGACACTGCCGATATCCTTGGTGGCCCAGTAGTCCGTGCACACCGAGGTACGACTAAATACAAAAATACATAAGTCTCCAGTCCATATATGCTTTATGTGTCGGACAAACGCTAGCGCGGGTTAAAACACTAGTAGCGCCATCTAGTATGCGATGCGGGAACTAGTCTTTGCGTTACAGGCTCCCCCTCTGGCTCCGATGACGACCCGACGAGAGAGCCAGTGCTTATGTGGTTGGTTGCTTGCGTGGTCGACCTCGTTTTCGTATAGGGTTTGCTGGTTCTGGAAGAACTTCATTATCAGAAGCAATATACATTTGGAGTGCCGAAGAGTGATATACACCCCTTGTTTCATTAGTTGCGCTTGGCAACGCTACTTCAAATGAACTAGGCCCATGTCTTCTTTTAATAATATAGGGTCCATCACGACGTGGTGCTAATTTGGTACTGATTCCTTGTTGAGTATTACTGAGGATGTGAGTTTTCACAAGAACCAAATCTCCTGGCTGGTAATTGGGACAGGGTCGACGCTTCCTGTCAACGTATTCTTTACGTTTTTCCTCATTCCATTCTTGAACTTCCTTTGCTCTTTTCATTGTGTCGGCAAGCATCAAAAGTTTAGGTGTGATTTCGGGAATAAAGGTTTCATGTACCACAATGCTTCTGAGATCTTGTTGTACATCATCGGGAGTTCGTAACTCTCGACCGAATGTTAAATATGCTGGGCTAAATCCAGTAGCAGATGTTCGGGCGGTGTTCATCGCGAACCTGATGGTGGGTAATTTTTCAGCCCATGATCTATGATCATCTCCAACTAAGATGGATAGTTGAGTTTTTAGATCACGATTTTTGCGCTCTACGGGGTTGGTTTCGGGGTGATAGAGTGGTGTTAGTCCGTGGTGAATATTCAGACAAAACGTCAACTTTTGCATGATATTACTGACAAATTGGACACCATTATCACTTAGAAAACGGCGAGGAGTTCCGTACCGTAGAATGATTTCTTCAAGCAGTACCCGTGAGCATTCCTCCGCAGTTGCATGTTTTAGCGCAAATAGCTCAACCCATTTTGAGGCTAAATCTTCAATAATAAAAATCCATCGTTCGTTATTTGGTGTCTCAGGCAACGGTCCAAATAAGTCGAAGGCTACAATTTCAAATCGTTGTCTAGTAGCAGTGGTTTGTAATAATCCTGCAGGTTTAGAATTCAAAGGCTTATAACGCTGGCATTGCAAACATTTTCGAACATAATCTTCAATCTGAGCTCTCATTCCTTTCCATACGTAACGTTTAGCTATGCGTTCAAATGTTTTCTCAGCTCCATAATGTCCGGCCAAAGGATCATCATGGTATGTGGATATAACCTTTAGCTGTTCGTGTTTGGGAACTACTAATTGACATTCTTCTGTGTCAATATCTTGGTCCATACGATACAACAGGCCTTGGTCCATGATATAGCCTTTACGTGACCAGTAGGTTGCATTTTCAACATTGTCTCCTTCTAAGGCAGTCATAATAGATTCTATATCTCTATCTTTAATTTGTTCCACTCTAATTTCTCCTACACTCTTCCGAGGCATATCAACAATTACACTACAGATTCCGCATTCACTTGTATTTTCGGGATCACAAGCAGGTCTTGATAATGTGTCTGCCACAACATTGGTTCTGCCGGTAATGTATTTTATGTTTATGTCATAAGGCTGTAATAGTAATGCCCATCTGGCTAAGCGACCTGTCGGTGATTTAAGTGAGAGAAGCCATTTTAAGGATTGGTGATCAGTGTAAACAGTTACAGTTGCTCCCTCAATGTAACCACGAAACTTATCTATTGCCCAAATTACAGCAAGGGCTTCGCGCTCTGTGGTTGAGTAGTTCCTTTCCGCGGGCTTTAAGAGGCGGCTAGCATACTCCACAGGATGCTCTTCTTCTTTCTCCCCCTGGACTAAAACAGCTCCTATGGCATAATTGCTTGCATCAGTTTTAATGATGAATGGGCGACTGCCATCTGCTTGAGCCAACACTGGTGCTGTTACCAACGACTGGCGTAATTTATTGAACGCTGTTGTTTGATCATCACACCAGTTCCAGATCTTTCCTTTTCTAGTTAGCCGGGTAAGGGGTTCGGAGATCCCTGCAAAATTGGGTACAAAGCGACGATACCATGAGCACATTTGTAGAAACGATTGTAGATGTTTCAGATTTGTTGGTGCAGCCATATTAGTTATTGCTTGGACCTTTTCTGGATCCATTTTTAAGCCTTACGCTGTAATCAAATGTCCAAGATATTTAATGCTTTCACGGCAAAATTTACATTTTTTCTTGTTGGCTACCAAGTTGTACTCTCGTAGACGCGCAAACACATCTTTCAAATCTTCGAGGTGCTGTTCAAAGGTCGGCGATCGTACAATCAAATCATCAAGGTAGACCAAGAGTTCGATATGGCTTAGCGATACTCGAAATCCATCCATCAGACGTTGGAATGTAGCAGGCGCATTTTTCAGGCCGAACGGCATACGGAGAAACATGAACATTCCGAATGGGGTAATAAAGCAAGTCTTTGGCTGGTCCTGATCTCCTACTTTGATCTGCCAATAACCTGAACGAAGATCGATTGTACTCATAAATGGCGTTTGCTTAGCGCTATGCAGTAGATCGTCCATCCTTGGAAGAGGATATTTATCAGCGACTGTTATGGAATTCAGTTGTCTGTAGTCGATGCACACTCTTGTTCCTCCATCCTTCTTAGGGACAAGTACTACTGGAGATGACCATGGCGAGGTGCATGGCTCAATAATATTCTCAGCAATCATCTTATTAATTTCCACCTTTAAAATATTTGTCTTTTGAGGCGAGAGTCGGTAAGGCGGAACTGAGACTGGGCTATGGTCTCCGCAGTCTATTCGATGCTCTATCTGAGTTGTTGGTTTACCATTAGGGGTAAATATATCTTGATTATCTATTAATAAGGCTTGGAGTCGCTCATCGTTACTGACCACATCTATCGAAGCCAACTCTACATCTGGGAACAGAGAAGCAGATTTTGGAGATAGCTCTACTTCAGCTTCTTCTATCGACTTTCTCGCATCCCTGTATAGTGCATCCATTATAGGCGAATATCCGTCAAATAATGTTCTTTTTCTCTTAAAAGTAATGGGTATCAGCGGTCCATATGCTCTGTACTCGGTAGAACTTGATTCAGGTAGACTCGCTTGATTATTAGTCAAAGGTTGTGGAATGCTTGGAAAGTTGACGAAGTCTTCCTTATATAGCTCGAAGTTTTGCTCGCTGTCAACGAATTTCCAAGTGTACTGTGGTAAGTTGATTACTATTCCTGCGTCTTGGATGAAGCCTACACCTAAAAGGGTACAGTTTTCCTTTTTATCGGGCATCACAAGGAAGGTTGTTTTAATGGCTTTGTTGCACAGCGTAACCATAGCTTTAGTAGTCAGTACTAGTTCTTGTTTTCTGACTCCATCCGCTAAGACTAAAGTCATAAATTCTGATTTGAATTGATAGCCTTTTCCTTTCAGTAGCATGTATAGAGTATAAGAAGCGATGCTAGATTTCGCACAAGTATCTATATAAGCAGTCCCTTGAATACCTTCGACGTTAATATATACTACAGGTCGGGACCTTGCATCAGTATTAACGTTTAAGGAGCAAAATCCAATTTCTGCTGATCCGGAAACTTTATTTTTATGGCAGTTTGGACAGTTACTGCGGACTACGTTAGGAGTTCCACAACCGTAACACGAATACTTTGGTGCTGATGGTGATGGTGCTTGAGTCACTGCCTCCATTTTAACAATTGTGGGTCGTGTATCTCCTTCTTTACGTTTCAGCTTTCGACACTGTTCAGCACTGTGGCCCATAACCCTACAAAAGGAGCACCGTGGCTTTTTGTGTGTTCCGGTCATCGTAGTTGGAGTTATTTGTTCTGTTTTTTCAACAGTTAGTAATTTCTTTTCCGCTAATGTCCGTTCAACACCTCTAGCAGCTTTCAAGAGATCTTCAAAGCTTTTAATGGAGTCTCGAGGTATCTTTTCACGGATATTGATGTGAAGAAGTCCAAACAACATGTCGATCTGTTGTGTTTCAAAGTGCTTCGGTTCTGGCAACTGCGCAAAGAGTAAGCGTTTTTTACTTAGGAAAATTTCTGTTGCCATACTTGCTTCTTGTTTGTTATTCATGATTTCTTGGTAAATTAAATAAGCAGGCTTCAACGGCGCAAATGCATGGCGAAGTTGTGCTTCAAAATCTTCCCATGAACGAACGTTGGATTTTATGCTCTGCCACCAAGTGCAAGCTTCGCTTTTCAATAATAACGGTAATCCATCGAGAGCGTGTTCGTCATTTATCTTTTCTATATTTTTGAACACTCTAGCGGATGTCAAAAAGCTTTCAACCGCTTCTGTGCTTCTTGTTCCATCGTACGACGCTGTGCAAGAAGCAAAAGAGCGTCGCTGTTGGTTTGAAAGTGCGCTAATTAATGACGTGAACTGCTCCTCCGTAAATGAAACGGCCATCTTCTTCGCTGGGGGCGTACGTCTTGACGATGTTTTGACTTTATACGAGGGTCCAGAGCTTCGACATCTAGTTTGGGTATTTTCGTTTTTCACCTCGATGTCGTTGCTTGATAAGGACATTACGCAGAGTCTCGGGCAAAAGGAAATCGGGCCCCACGTTGGGCGCCAATATTACAGATTAAAGGTATTTATTCAGAGAATTTGAGAATGTACAAACTAATTCTCGTAATTAATCAGCCGTCCACGTCTGCGGACACTGCCGATATCCTTGGTGGCCCAGTAGTCCATAGATGATACATTATATATTGAGATAGATACGCAACTCTCATTTCGGTTAAGAAAAGTTATGTACCTTGATCACTAGATGGCGCATTCTAATTAGATTTATTGGCTACCCATAGATGGCGTTCTCTCTACGAGTACAATCTATATTTTAGTTGTATGACTATTGCTGTTTGTTTTCCTTAATTCTTATATAAGAATTATTAATGAAAAAAATTTAACATAAACATAATATTTACAAAACCACCTATTTCACTATATGACACTAATGTACCCAAATATTTAAAATAGCCAAATTTTATAAATATATAGAAGTAAGGAAAACAAATTGCAATAATCCTTTAAATATTCAAGGATTTTTAATCAAAGAAAGAAAAGAAGATTCTTATTATTCAACGATTTATTTTTTCTTTTGTGATTATGAAAATATCTTAATGCCCTTCAGCAGCCTGATAACATTAGTGCACCAACTATGAATATTGACGTTTATGATTATAAATAACCACTGATCACCTTTAAGAATTCGTAAAATTGCTGGCGACATTTTCGCCACGCCGTTTCGCGACACACCGGGCCGCCTTCTGAGCATAATTCCGATGGTGGTCGAGCATGTTCCATGGTTAATTATTCACTATGCACACCAAATCCACAAGTAATACCCATTATAAACACTTATTTGTACCGATTACATCTTATTTTAATATTTTTCGTTCACCACTGTCACCAAGTTTTAAATTAAACTCTGATCCCGATTGTGTGCTGACTTTTTATTGACATAACATAAACATCACTATAGTAACAACAGAAAAAATTCAAAGACAGCTAAACTGTCATATTTTAAAACTCAAATAATGTGCTTCATGCGTGCCATCTATATTGTGCCTGAGAAAACTTCGCTTAAGTTTTTGTTCCGTGAGCGCTGGAAGACAGCACTTCATACAAAATATTTTACGTAAGCGAACTGTGCGGAAGTTTCACCCCCATGCAGTAGTCCGTGCACACCGAGGTACGACTAAATAGAAAAATACATAAGTCTCCAGTCCATATATGCTTTATGTGTCGGACAAACGCTAGCGCGGGTTAAAACATCGCGGGTTAGCGCCATCTAGTATGCGATGCGGGAACTAGTCTTTGCGTTACAAATTCTAATTAATTTTAATATTGATGAATAGTGTATATAGGTGTTATTTCGCTATATTATCTAAGTAATATCAAACTCTTGAAGACAGAATTGAGTATTCTAAATTTAAAATTAGTCATAGCCTCCACCAACCAACGAGAGGTCGCATGCCACGTATTCTCGATCATATATCGAAATAATAGTCAAAAAATAAAATTATTATTAAATAAATAAAAAAACCCGACTGCATAAAATATAAAAACTGAAACAAAAACAAGCTCAATCCAAAAGTGAAGAAAGCAATCAGAAAACAGTCGGGACCTATTAAAATAATGTAGACTAAAATCATTCTATCCAATAATGGTTTTTGGGTAATTAATCTATAGCGTCTCACATTGTAGGTTTTTTAACTTCACCTATCTAAGAACACTTATTATTTATCAAGACGAATCTGACAATTTGTTATTATTTACGTAAATCCGTTAAGCGGTTTGGAAGATATAAAGATTAGTACATAGTCAATACATACATACAAGATACGCGCGAAAAACATAACCATTCTTGCAATCGGGTAAAAAGTGTTCGTCGGATTTTGCGCCGAACGCAAGATAAATTCACTTTCAACGTAATGGTTTGTTATATTATTCAAAAAGAAAATTTCAAGTATATTCCAGTTACCTTTATGCCTCGTACAGGCTTTTAAGCGGGACTAGATACAGAATACCTACCGGTATGCACTTTAATATGCAGACATTTCACATGTAAGGAGCTCTTTTTAGCTAGTACACAACTTACATTATCTTCGTTATACAGTAAAAGATTTGTTTAAATTATTTACTAACTAGCTGACGCCGCGCGGTGTCACCCGCGTGGTTCCCGTTCCCGTAGGAATACGAGGATAATATATAGCCTATAGCCTTCCTCGATGAATGGGCTATCTAACACTGATAGAAATTTTCAAATCGGACCAGTAGTTCCTGAGATTAGCGCGTTCAATCAAACAAACAAACTCTTCAGCTTTATAATATTAGTATAGATATAATTTTTATTGCATACCTAAAGATGTACTATGAACATTTTTCATTATGAATGTTCTGTTTAGTTCTACGCTCGTGCAAAAGAGTAAACATTTTTCCCCCTTGTAACTCCGCAGTTAGAGGGAAAAGAAAAATATTAGTCAATTTTGAAAAACATTTTTAAAATAATATAAAATTTCAAGTATATGATTTCAAAACGACTGTGTTCTTAAGTAGATAGCTATTATCACGATACTAAAACACACTCGAACTTTTATTATTTTTTTGTCTTTCTGACGATCTGTTTGTCCGGGCTAATGTTTGGAACGGCTAGACTGGTTTTAATGGGACTGTCACTGGAAAATAAAGGAGGTTTTTAAACAACACCATAGTCTTACTTTTATCCCGAAAAAACCGGTGATTCTCGCGGGATTTATCAAGAACGCTGACCAACTCGCGGGCGTTAGTATTGTATTTTTAACCGCCGACGCAAAAAGAGGGGTATTATTATAAGTTTAACGTGTCTGTCTGTCAATCTGTCTGTGGCACCATAGTTCCCGAACGATTTCAATTTAGTTATTTATGTATTAAATGTGAGTTATGTGCGAGTGTTCTTAGACATGTTTGATGAAAATCGGTAGAGCCATTTAAAAGTTGTGGGCAGGGCCGGACCGTCCATACGGCGAACGGAGCGGTCGCTCCAGGCGCCAAATCCTAGGGGGCGCCGAAATGGTAAAGACAAGATCGAAAAGAAATTTATTTCTTTTCGATCGTCTATATTTAAAGCGAAGAGATGAACGCGACGTGCGCGAATTTACTTCTAATAGAGGCGTCTTTCTTTACCTATGGTGCAGGGAGTGCGTTGATTTTAACCCGGGTATATACAGGTAATAGAGGGCGCTAGGGTGATGATTGCACCCGGGCGCTACGTGAGCTAGAGAGTCTTTACCTATAGTGCAGGGGGTGCGTTACACCCGGATGTCGCGATCTCAGGGGAGCCCAAGCGCCACTCGCCGCGCGGGTTTTATAGGTACTAGGGGGCGCTACGGTGATGATTGCAACTGGGTGCTACGTGAACTAGAGTATTTACCTGTAGTGCATGGGGTGCGTTACACCCGGGTGCCGCGATCTCAGAGGCGCCCAAGCGCCACTCGCCGCGCGGGTTCTATAGGTACTAGGGGGCGCTACGGTGATGATTGCACCCGGGCACTACGTGATCGAGAGACGGTATTGTGCCTGATTTTCAATTGGTCTGAGTATGGTCAAAATTTTCGCGTTCCATAAGTTCGTAGCCTAAGTAAACCAGGAAACTACAAAGCTATAATTTTTTAGTTAATTTATTTTTCAACTTTATTTAGAGCTCAATACACTTATTTTGTTGGCCTGGAAACATTTTTATACCAGCTATTTTTTTTTCTTTAAACTCTTAGAAAATGCATAGACCACTTTCATAAAAATTTTGAACTCGATAAGTGCTTTTTCTAGCTTTGGAAATAGATAAAAGTCTGATGGAGACGAGACTAGATAATATGAATATGGTGGTAAGGTAAGAATTCTAAATTATACTGATGAATTTCTGCTATGCTTTTAACAAACGTTTCACACGTTTGTTAAAAGCATAGCAGAAACTCGCAAATTATCCTGATGAAACAAAACTTTTCTTCTCAATGACCATGGCCATTTTTCTTTAATTTGTCCTCTGAAACATCGCAGCAGATTTCACTATTAAGCAGAGTTTATATTTACGCCTTTTTTTAGTAATCCACCGTAATTACATACCGCGAATCTCAAAAAACTAAGGCCATTACTTTTCCAACACGCAAAACCGCTTCTGCCTTTTTGGAACATTGGATCCTGGTCGTGTCCACTTTTTAGACTGTACTTTTGTTTCTGGAGTAAAGTAATATACTCAGGTTTTATCCATGGTCACAAAATATACAAAAAAGTATCTGCCTCAAACAACTCCAAGCAGTTGCGAAAATTCGTCAGTCCACAAGTCCACGGCAACATATAGGCTTTGTTTCATTAAGATCGGACCGGCCTTCGGCCGGAGGTTTGTAATAGGACTTTCGACTGTGACTATGGCTGGGCATTTTACCCCAGGCGCAAAAAACGAGCGGCCTTCGGCCGCGAACTTTATTTTGCGCCGGCCTTCGGCCAGGGGTTTGAAATAGGGCATTCGACTGTGTCTATGGCTGGGCATTTTACCCAAGCGCAAAAAACGCGCGAACTTTATTCTACACCGGGCAAAGGCCGAATAAAGTTCACGATATATACGAAGGCCCTAATTCACCTTCAGTTTTTAACATGACTTCATAAATGTTTTTTTTTGCTCAACCTTTCTTCTTCAAGTTCTTCATTGCAGTGATTAAGTTTATTATTAAGATTAAGATACTCGATTTTTTTTCATGTTAAAAAATACGAGTACCTAGTCACGATTTGTTTGACGGGATCGCGTGGAGAACGTAACGAATGCAAATGAATGCATAAAATTTTATTCTATTAATATAGCTATACATTGAATAATGTAGCTTTAACATGAGGGTAATTGAAAAAAAAATAATAAAAAAGGACAACCGACCTTAAAATCATGAAAAAGTTTCCATTAAATTAAAAGCGAAACATAACATCGTATGTGCTACCTTCTGATCAGTTAGTGCTGTGTTAATAAAAGCCGTATCTGAAAGAAGTATCTGAAAATCCAGTTAAAATCTTTATGATTTAAACGGCTTGAATCGAATCGAAATCGAACGGTCGAATTGAGAAACCTCCTCTTTTTATTGAAGTCGGTTAAAAATGTATGACATTCCGATATAAATTAGCCTACGAACTTTTCAAACGTCCCTAGTATATAATGTTAGGACCAAACAGGAAAGGCGCCATAATTGGATCTCGCTCCATTCTGAAATTAACCTCGGTCCGGCGCTGGTTGTGGGATGTGAAAGTGGGGAAGAATAACCAAATGTCTGCAAATATACTCGTGTGGGGTTTCAAATTAAAGAGAATTTTGATGAATATTGATGATCAAGATTGTAATTAATTATTTCATGACTCTCGGAGGTTTTTCAAAATTTTCAATTTTATGTTATACTAGCGGACGACCGTGACTTCCGCGACGTCCGCGTGGAATTCAGTTTTTCACAAATCCCACGGGAACCATAAATTATTCCAGGATGAAAAGTAGCCTACGTATTCCAGAGTGAAATCTATTTCCATTCCAAATTTCAGCCAAATCGCTTGAATAGCCGCAGCGTAAAGGAGGAACAAACACACACACAAACTTTCGCCTTTATAATATTAGTGTGATGAGGTTTGTTGCTAGAAGTGTTGTTGACTGGGTATTTGCAGAAGTTAGATCAATAATAAGTCGTACTCGTATGTAGATATATTAATATGTCTATTTTCCATTATAGAGACATTGTTTCATTGGAAACCACCAGTACAGGATAAATGGCTCGTGAACGATGTACGAGCTACGACAGAGTTATATGATCGAATATATCTTTCCTCATACGTTGTGTATGGCAAAACCGTTTTATTCATAAATCACTGACGCGCCCGTCGCCCCCAAACAAATCGAAAAATATGCTCAATAGAGAGATATCGACGTATTAGAATACTGACGGCAATTTGTTCCCCTCCCCATTCATGTGAGAGCGGGGGTGACTTTTTATCTTGTTATTTATTAAGTTACATACATTACATTTCAAGATGATATATATTATCTTATTGTTGTATAAAACAATGTAGCATTCCATCGTCTGTATGCTTGGATGTTTTAACTACGCAACGGATTTAAATACGGTTTTGATTAATCAATCAATCAATTTATTTATTTGCAGATACAAGAATTATATATATATATATCGGTAGATGTAAATGGTAAATGTATCTTGCCAATTTGGCATGCAAATTATTTATTAAGTACCTATTTAATGATTCAAATGACAATTTCACCATCTAAGATTTACATCTTTACAATAATTTTATAAGTAAACATTTTATAATTATATTACTAAAATTAGTTAGTGTGTACATTTTAAATATGTAAGATTCAATTATAATAGGAAAAGATTAAACATCATTACATTAGAATCAATCGAGAGCTTAGACATTTGTTCTCAATGCGATCCAAAACCTTTAGTGAACCTATAGATTATGGGAAGACGTTAAGTAAGTACAATATTAAATTAAATACAAATATAATTCGATAAACAGAGTTTTATTACACTTATTTGGCAATTGCTGTCAAGGTTATCGGACAAACTTATACAATCTTTTGTAAAAGAAGAGTGTCGAAGAGCTTCAGGCAGTAGCTCACTAGTGCCACCCAGAACCCGCACCGCCTCACCTCGAGTGGTTAGTATTCGTATGGATTTTTATGGGCATACGCTCATTACATCAACTCCGTACTATAACCGAATCGCCTCGCTCGCGAGGTGTCCACGCACGGATTGCGCGTGGACTACTCGATGATAATTCGCTGTTGACGTGCTTGCCTTGCGTGAACCTAGGGCCAAACGCTGATAGACTACTCTGAAATTCGTTGACCACGCAAGTTTCACTGGAGACAATGCGGCGTCCACCAGTGGTGCACCGGTCGACTACAAGTGGGTGCCTAGCGAGGCGGTGCGGGTCGGGTTCTGGGTGACTCTCATGAGCTACGACCTTTTTAGAATCTTCAGAATATCGACTTTGATCTGAACTCGACTGAACAACAAAGTTAGTAATAAGTGTTGCAAAATTTCAAAATGCTGGCGATATTTACCTTCTTACAATACAGCCATGAATGAGACAATCGCCACTTTAGATGAGCCAACTTCTAGTTCTTGACGAAAACAAACACAGACTGGAAGATTCAGAATCGTGGAGGAATCGTTTCAAAGAAAGGAGAACAATTGAATTTATGAAATAATGAAAACTTCAATGCCAGTGCATTGAAGTTCTCATTATTGAAATGGAAGAGAGATAAGTCGACGTAATAAAACGTAGAGTACAGAACCAGGTCAAACACAGCTTTCAATCTGTTGGTTAGTGCTTTGTAAGCCCTCATTCGCACGAGAGTTATTTTAACGGACATTATAACGTCCGTTAAAAATAACTCTAAATAAACGTAAAAATATAGTATTATATTAAATAAAGGTCTATTTCCAACGCCCAAAATTGAAAATGCAACACTGCTTGAAAAAAAGCGTCGTGTTTTAAAAACGCTATCGTGTGAACATATACTTGGAAATGCATTTGTTGTATTTGAACGCTTTTATAACGTCCGTTAAAAAAACTCTCGTGCGAATGAGGGCTAAGACTTCTGCACATATTGTTATGAACATTCAGCTGAACTATATTTTTATTATCGGTGTTCATAAATTAATTAATTTTGATTGGCTGTGTAGTTTTTAGTAGTTTTTATTGAATACTAGCGGACGCCGCGCGGTTTCACCCGCGTGGTTTTCGTTCCCGTAGGAATACAGCCTACAGGGATAATAGGCCTAAAGCCTTCCTCGCTAGATGGGTTATCTAACACTGAAAGATTTTTACAAATCGGACCAGTAATTCCGGAGATTAGCGATAATATTAGTATAGATGTAAGTCTGTTTCTTGGTGTTGGTGTATATTTCGGTTTAATTTATTTCACTTGTAAAGAAACAATTTGTAATAAATGCTATGGAATAAATATGAAAGAAGTCGGTTAACTAGTAAACAAAATAGCAAACAAAATTTAGTGACTTTCTTCAGTAATTATTTTTCGTAGGTTTAATTTTGTATTTTATTATGTATGTAATTTAATTAGACATATTTTAGACAACCTTATATTCGTAGGTGCTACCACCAAAATATTTATTCAATGCTCAAACTTCGTGTTAATTTATGGCGAGTAGGATAAAATTATGAATGTGCAAAGGTGGGGCGTTTTCCTTCCAAGCCGTCTTCCAGACTTTGGTGCATCCTGCAAAGCAAATACTATATGCAAATATTATGCATCCTGAAAATTTTCGAACTTTACGGATTTTACGGATTACTTTTTTTCAGTTTTAAACTAAAAATAAGAATGAACATAATATTAAATTTAATAAATAAAATAATTATAAAACATACAAACCATAAGAATACCACTTGATTTTAAATAAATCTTTATTTATCTATTCTTCAAACAATATGCTGTAAGGTTGACATTAAAAAAACTGTGTTTAAATATAATATGTACTCGTATATATTCTATTTTATTTTTTAACGTTAATACGTGTATTGTTGGCGTGCTTTATATAAATAAATACTATTATATTATTTTGTACCAAATAGTATAACTTTATGAGTCAGTCAACTATTCATTCATGTTAAAACTGAACATACGTGTAATAAAATGAGTGATTGAACTTTGAGCTGAAGCTTTTATAAAAACAGTATTGTTTTTAAAAAAATGTCTCTATAGACACTTAAGTAATATTATCCTCCACCGTTGTATTGTATATTATAAAACATTATTATACTCGTAAGAGTGTTTGCACACACTATGCTTCAAAATTAGTTGGAGCTATTGTGAGGGTAACAAAAGAGGCTAGAGCATTCATTAAATCTTTCACGACGGGTTCGTTGCCTCGCCCCGATGCAGATCACGTATTGAACTTTCAATATACAATCGCGTGCTGCAGAACTTAGCCAAAGTGCCGTGGGGACCTTTCAAACTCGACTAGAACTTTATGCCATTCTTTTATGGTTACTCTCTTAAGTTTTTACTTTAACGCACAATGGCACACCTTCATTGCTATTCTCTAAGCGCGCGTATTTTGTTGTTTACTCTGTTATATTTTTAAAGTTTCCTAACTCAGTAGGTATCTCGTAGTAATTCACGATATTCTAAGAGTATAGTTCTTAATCTAAGAGGAAAACATATTTTACTAAAACATATTTTAGTCACAACAGCCACCCTCTGAGTTTAGGCTCAAATATCCTGGCAAGTGTCTAATTTCAAAGGGTTTCGTTTTGTTTAGTTAAGGAATCCTAAGGCTATTTTCGTACTAGCTCCATCTTACAGGTTTACATCGTACCTAATCCAAATCCAATCGAACGTTAGAAAATGGTCCTTACGTAACTTCCAAGATCTAGTCTAAATTATCATTTATTTGTGAGCCCTCAATGAAATAAAATGTTAAAGATTGTCTATAAACCTACTAATATTATAAACGCGAAAGTTTATATGGATGTTTGTACAGATTGAGAATTTCTTAATTAGTCCAGGTCCAGACCTGGTGGGAGGCTTCGACCGTGGCTAGTTACCACCCTACCGGCAAAGACGTACCGCCAAGCGATTTAGCGTTCCGGTACGATGCCGTGTAGAAACCAAAAAGGGTGTGGATTTTCATCCTCCTCCTAACAAGTTAGCCCGCTTCCATCTTAGACTGCATCATCACTTACCATCAGGTGAGATTGTAGTCAAGGGCTAACTTGTAAAGAATAAAAAAAAATGTCGGAGTTAGGTATATATTTGTGCCCAAATGCCGTGCCAAAATTGGACATCAATAAAATTGCAACCCTGTCACAGCCCGCGGCAGGGCTTTGTATTGTAGCTAGTGATTAGCTCGCGACCTGCAAGCTCTGCTGCACTGCTTTTGACCGCCTACCGTGAACGGTCACTTTTATTTAGTTCACCCTCAGGCTAACATGGACCGTGTGTTCATATTTCCAAACAAATCCGCTTGTAGCATTGTACCTGTAACTTTGCCTAACAAAGTGAAGGATCAGAATTGCATGGGAAATTTTGTTCTTATTGAAAAATAAAGGCAGATTGCACTTTGTTATACTATAATCTTTTTAAGATAAAAATGGAACCGACTTCAAAGACGTATTTCAGTTATTTTGGTTTTAAAACAAAATTACTAAACTGATTTTCAGGATTCTTTCAAATAAAAAAAAAGAATTTTCAAAATTGGTTATTAAATGAAGAAGTTATGAGGTAACACAGATAAAAAAAACCTTCGGGAAGCATGTAGCTAACGTCATCGATCAGTAGAACTTGAGCCTCGCTGTCCGCGACTGACTGATTCATCATTGCGACGCACGCGTTTCGCGACATCCGTCTTTAGACCTCCTTAATCCGGTCTGCTCGCAAAATCCTCTCTGAGCGGACATCTGAAGTATCTACCTGCCACAATTTGTTCATCAAGCGGGTTTTGGTAGGTATATCGTGAAGAGTGACTTTTCAGTTTTATAAATTAATAATTTTGAAAATCCCCAAGGGTAGCAACTCACGTATTACGACTTCTACTTATGTTAGAAAATCATTCCATTGTACCTAATAGAATAACGCCGATACATGTAAATTGGCATATCGAATAAACATCGAATAAGTATAACTAAACCAAACGCAAAGCAAAACGCATCATAATTCGGTCTAATCATTTACAAGCTAGAATAGGTACCACAGATATTATGTACACAGACAGGTCAAATATACTCTATTACATCGGGGGGTTGAGGACTAGTTTGATAAAATAAATAATAGGTAACCCAACAAATATTGTTACCAATAAACTCATTTGAAGTAAGTTTCCTATATCATTTATTTATCTTTTTTTTATTTTACGAACTTTAGCGAACAAAAACATTACATCCATAAATTCGTTAAAGTGACCGTCGTTCATTCATCGGGGTGTCAATGTATCAATTTCATTGCCCACCATACATCTCATTGTACGTTGAAAGATGAGTAGAAAAAAGATTTTTCCGCCCGCAGCAGTTTTCCACAATAATAAGTCACTCGACGCAGCTCCCTTAGGCGTCATTTCGACCAAATTACGAAGCCATTGTTACCGAGATATTGTTCGTTACCTCTTGAATATGTGCGAGAGGAAATGAAACGGTTCCCCGCGTCCGGCGCGTTTGTTGGCTGCGCGGCTGTGCGGAGACACGGACGGCGCCATTCGAGAGGTGCCACATTAACTGACGCTTTGTACTTTATGCGATTGTATGAATTAAATAATGTGCACATAGGAGTCGAGAACTTAGAAACTCAAAGTTCTCACACGTTCACTTTACAGAAATTGTTGCACAAACTGTTTTGAGTAAATATGTCTCCATAATGAGTGTATAAATATTGTCTTCATCATCTGAGTGACGTGATACCCCAGTGGATATGACCTCTGCCATTGATTCGGAGGGCGTAGGTTCGAATCGAATGCAGGAAACCTGAGATTTTTTAATTCTCTACGTGTGTGATGTCTGCCAATCCGCATTTAGCCAGCGTGGTGCGGACTAACCCTCATTCTGAGAGGAGACTCGTGTTCAACAGTGAGTCGAATATGGGTTGTTAATGAAATATTATCTATAATATGTACGTGAGTGATAGATGAATCTTGTATTATGCTATAAGTGTTACACGATGAATAAGAAAACCTGTATAAAGGAAATGATAAAATGGCTACCCAATTGAGATTTACCACGTTGTAATTTTTGGAAATTAACAAAAAAACAGCAACTAATAAATCACAACAACGTCCAGAAGATAATTAAGAAATAATTAAAAAAGTATCGATGTACATATAGGAAGCATTTAGAAGCGGCGGCAGACACCGTATCGATAAATTATCTCTCTTCACAAAATAATCATGATCATCATCATCATCATCATCATATAAGCCGATGGACGTCCACTGCAGGACATAAGCCTTTTGTTGGGACTTCCAAACATCACGATCTTGAGCCGCCTGCATCCAGCGAATCCTTGCGACTCGCTTGATGTCGTCAGTCCACCTGGTGGGGGGTCGACCAGGTTTACAAAATAATATAACCCAATTGTTCAAAAACACATTACAATATATACACTCATATAAAAATAAATAAACTCGTTCTTCTTGTACTGTTAAAACAAAGTATACTAGCTTTATTTTACAAGCCTTTGTTACCCTACTTTGTTGACTTCATTATTTTTTTCAATTTGTTTTGTAATAATTTCTAAAAAGTTCTTCTCAGGCAAAGAAAAATTAAAAAAGAAATTATACAGACTATTGTAAGGACGTTCTTCGTGAAGCGTACTTACTCGACTCAACGGCACAGATTATAGTTTAGAATACCCATCTCAATATGTTCATGTTACAAGGATGTTTGATGTGGATGAAACCACGAAGAACAACTAGTAATTTATAAAAAAAATCATCCAACATCCAGAATACCTCAGGTTTCAACTTTTACTGTCTTATAGAACTCTTAACAAAAGAACCCTTAGAACATTACAGGGGTAATGTCTTGTAAAATAAGTGCCGTAAAAGGTTTGATAGATGCCATTATGAATACAAGTGGGCGGCATATTACTATCAAATCTCAGCGAGGCAGATCGAGCGGCCGGCTAACGTCACTGCGCGTAATTCCTGAGGGTCATCAGGAAGATATAATGACATTTTCTGTACCCTTGATGTCTTTTTAAGTGCGGACCCACTTAACCCTAACGCGGACTACGGTATTGGCTACGCTTCGAATAACATAAAGGCTTTGGGAAAGTTTTGTAGGTACTCCGAATTATACCGTCTATTGATTTGATTTAATGTTCGGTTGATTCATTCAATTAATTCAGTTGGATCGTTTATGTTATTACTAGCGGACGCCCGCGTATTCGTTTACATGAAACTCAATGTAAATTTTCACCCCCCTCTATTCATATTTTCGAATGTTTTTTTATATAATATATGGCTGGACCGATTGCGTTTTTCTTAATTGGTCTGGGTCTGGCTGGTGGGAAGCTTCGGCCGTGGCTAGTAACCACCGGCAAAGACGTACCGCCAAGCGATTTAGCGTTCCGGTACGATGTCGTGTAGAAACCGAAATAGGTGTGGATTTTATCCTACGCCTAGCAAGTTAGCCCGCTAACATCTTAGATTGCATCATCACTTACAATCAGCCCCCCTAGCCAAGTGGCACGTCAATTCTCTTTCTACGATCGCTTACGCTTCGAAAACTAGAAAAATGTATGGGAATGACAGATCTTGATCACTTGACCTGTCGATAGCAAATATCATTCCCATACATCTTTCTAGTTTTCGAAGCATTAGCGATCGTAGAAAAAAAATAATCGACGTATTACTGGTCTAGGGGGGGCAGGTGAGATTGCAGTTAAGGGCTAACTTGTCTGCAATCTCACCTGCCCCCCCCCCCCCCACAGACCATCTTTTTTTAAACGTCATCTTAAAAAATATCGTCCCAGTACTGACATTATAAGTTTATAAGAAAATTTATATCAAGTTTGTTTGAAACCACAATTCGAGTTTTCGTAACACAAATAGTAATAAGCTTGAGGAGCACAATTTCGAAGTTTTGCCAAACAATGCAACAAAACGACACTATAACTTGAACATTGTTTGCAGGAATCATATAATATCAGATGATACACAAAATTGAAACGTCAAGTTATGTCATGATTCAATGGTAGTAATTAAAGTCGAAAACTTAATATTTAAGTTACGAGGGTTCCAAAGGGCGCCTCGGTCCGAGAAGAGCCCACAACAATTTAAGCCAAGGTTAGTGTTTAGTAGTAGTAGATTTTTACGTAGCAGAGCCTAATATAGAAGTACTATTGTTAGTAAGTAGTACGTACCTACATACTAGTACGTAGATACGTATATTGATATGCCATGCACATTTCTGCTGGTAAGAAGCATCGCTGTGATCCGGATCCGGTTATGCCACACATTGCAGGGGTGTATTGTGGAAATTGTAATGTATGGCCTAACGTTCAAATAAACGCATTTTTCTTTTTTTCCTTCTTTCTTTTTTACGGAACGCAATTACACTTACACACAAACTTTCCCCTTTATAATATTAGCGTGATTACAAGTATAATATAGGTTAACAATGTAGTCGGTTTCAAAATAGATTCTCTTTTTACAAATACGAAATAATTTCTACGAAAATTAATAAATGTATGGGAAGGACATTCACTATCACGTGATCAAGTTGTCGATCGGATCTGTCATTTTCGTACATTTCGTTAGTTTTCGAATCGTTAGCGTTTGTAAAAAGAGAATCGACGTGCCGCTTGGTCCCTGGACCTTTTCCGCACTTAGCCACTAAAAGTAGGCCGTTGTACGGCGACGAAATTGCTTCTACTAAGCCTAATTATTAAAAGAAATGAAATTTGAGTTTGAGTTTTATAATAATTATAGCAGTGACATAGATAACCGTAAAGAGGCCCTGTATCAAAGGTAGTTGAGGGGCCCAATAGACGAGCGGCAAATCCCGAAAATCTCTTTAGCAGTTTTTATTTCATTTTTTTTTCTCCGGGAAGCACCAGATTAAGTGAGACTGTGGGTTTTACTAACTTTTGCTTTTACAGTTAAGGGGCCACTGTTGCCCGGGGGCCCCGTATTATTGATACGGCTGATACGGCGGTAGATACGCCCCTGAATTATATAAAAGTAAAATAAAGTCGTTTACTACTATTTCTTTTGATGCGTATCCTGTCTTTGTTATTTAAAATTCGCCGCTTCCAACCGCAACATTTTTGTTTCGATAAATTGTCTTTCCATATAAAATCATCTGGTTAAATGCTCCGTCAAAATTAAAAGCCGGCGGCGGCGGCAGTGAAATGGCATGGAGATGCATTTTAAATCAGAAAATAGACTAGACACAGACAGGCAGATTTAGCCTTGCCTCTAAGCTTAATCTATTTGGCTAAAACCCAAAAAACCTTTTTTCCTCACTGTAGTCTTGACTGAAAGATTTAGAGATAAAAGGCTCTCAATTTAATTAGTTTGCATGTGAATGTGATTAAGCAAATAGTAAATTGCCAAAAGGCGTTTGATGATCAAAAATTCTACAAAACATTATACGGAAAGCAAAATGTATCTTATTACATTTGGTGAACTCGTCTGCTTCCTGGGAAAGTTTCCTGAGATACGTTTGAGCTTAGTATGAAGTTGTAATGACTTTCAGACTGTTATGAGCAAACTTTTGTATTAAGACATTTAAATATCTATGTTTATTTCATCACGTAAGCGGTAAAAGCTAACAAAAATCTGCTGTTATTGCAATGTAGCTATAGCAAAAAAAAGCAATGAGTTTGTTGTTTATATAAAAAAATTAAACCTATACAAGTTTGTAAGTTTGCGATGGGTAAGTTTTAGGGATCTACAGAACTGATTTCAAAAAATATTTTACTAAAAAAAAACCACGGTATATGTGACTAAAGTGTTTCCTGACCACATTTTGGTTGGCCTCTCGATAAATAAATTAGGAACATATATGTCCGATGTAGCCTACTAATATTATAGGTAAAGGCATAAGTTTGTGTGTAAGTGTGAAAGTGTGTAAGTATGTTTGTTCCTCTTTTACGCTGCGGCTACTGATGTGATTTGGCTGAAATTTGGAATGAAAATAGATTTTACTCTGGATTAACACATAGGCTACATTTCATCCCGGAAAAATCCATGGTTCCCGCGGGATTTGTGAAAAACTAAATTCCACGCGGATGAAGTCGCGGGCGTCCGCTAGTAGGTTATAAATGAGTGACTAATCACATCAGCACGTGATTGAAGAGATAGCATTAACCGTAATTTGTAGTAGTTTACATTTGAAATACATTTTTTATAAATAACAAATTTAGCCTTGACTGCAATCTCACCCTGATGTTAAGGTAAAGATGCAGTCTAAACTGAAAATGAACATTGGACGTATAATCTACCAATATATCTGACGGTTTTTACGCGGCATCGTACCGGAACAGTACAGGGCCTGTAGCCAAGTGTGAATGACAGACCTTGCTCACGTGACCTGTCGATATCAAATGTTATTCCCATACATCTTTCTAGTTTTCGAAGCGTTAGCGATCGTAGAAAGAGAATCGACGTGCCAGTTGGCTAGGGGGGCTGGGCCTGTAGCCACCAATAGCATGGCGATTCTCTCTCTACGATCGCAAACGCTTTGAAATATACAAAAATGTATAGGAATGAAATTTGCTATCCACAGATCACGTGATCAAGTTGTGGATCGGATCAGTCCTTCCCATACATTTTTCTAGTTCTCGAAGCGTCATCATTTGTAGAAAGAGAATCGACGTGCCACGTGGCTACAGGCCCAGGTAACTTCATTGCTGGCAGAGTAACTAACTAACTAAGTAACTAACCACGGCCGAAGACTTTTACCATACCAGACCTTAGCCAATTTAGAAAATATAAAATCCTAAAGTGACCCGAACTGGGAACCGAACCTCTGTGTTGAGAACCACAGAGCTACAGAGGTCGTCAAAATACTTAACTTTATTATACAATTTCAATCTCACGCAGTTATGAGTATATTTACCCACAACAAGGAAATGTCTTTGAAACTCATACGGCATCTTCGCGAGATTTTATCAGAGAGTCTACGCACGTAATTAATTTTCCTTGTGACACCGTTTCAGGCTATTAATTAGCTAGAGCGGGCTCCTGGAAGTGATATAAGTGGAATCTTCCAAAGTTAATTGGTTCATATAACTTTTACTAGGAATAAGATTTTAATTTATGATTTATTTTGTGCTTCATCGTTGAGTGCACTTAAAAGCTTTTACGCTAGTGTTTATATAGCTGCCTCGTTGGTCGAGTGGTTAGTTTATGTGTTTTTGGATCACGAGGTCCTGGGTTCGAATCCTGGATCAGGTTATACTAACTACTTAATATAAGATACTGACTTATACTCCTTTTTTCGTTTAAGAAATTTTCAGTTAAAATTCTCCACCCGGAGTTGCGAAATTGTTTTTTTTTAGCGCAAACGTACATGTACTTGTACATTTTTTTTCTGTTTGTGTTACAGCCGTGCCTCGGATAGCACGCTAAGTCGTCGGTTGACAATCATTAATGCTGCAAATTATACCTATATACCGTGATAGCCCAGTGGAAATGAACTCTCCTTCGATTCCTTCGATTCAGGTTCAAATCCGGCCCGCAGCATGCACCTCCAAATTTTTAGTTATGTGCATTCTACGAAATTAAATATCAAGTATCTCAAATGGTGAAGAAAAAACGTCGTGAAACCTGCATACCTGAGAATTTTCTTAATTCTCTACGTGTGTCAAGTCTGCCAATCTGCATTTGGCCAGTGTGGTGAACTAAGTCCTAAACCCTCTCATTCAGAGAGGAGCCTCGCGCTCAGCATTGAGCCGAACATGGGTTGTTAATGATGAATGCTCATTAATGCATTTAACATTATCATCCTAAGACCGCCAATCCACATTGGTGCAGCATGGTGAATCTAAGTAAAATATTCCCTCTTCTGTAAGGCGTAGGTTAGAAATAGGTTGATTTTGATGATCACATAGATAGTACTTCATGGCCAAAACATAATTATAACTGTGAACAATGGGTATGAAAATTTTAATAATCTACAACTCTATCCTAAGTTAATTATGAATCTATTACGTATAAGTATGTAACTAAGAAAGCTAATACTTTATTTAATCTTTATCTAGAAAAATTAGACGGTGGAAAACGCAGTCCAGTCTATATCTATGTAATAGACCAGGCGCTGTGAGGTAACTGAGCATGCATAATTCGAGGACCGCATTCTGTTTCTTTTTATTCTTTACAAGTTAAATCTTGATTACAATTTCACCTGATGGCAAGTGATGATGCAATGCAATCTAAGATGGAAGCGGTTTAACTTGTTAGCAGGAGGATAAACATCCACACCCCTTTCGGTTTCTACACGACATCGTACCGGAACGCTAAATCGCTTGGCGGTAGACTTTGTTTACAATGTTAAACTCAGGAAACAGGCAGAATTTGTTCAGTCCATACCCTCGACACTAAAGTGGATAGTTTGTAACAAAAAAAAATAGACACACACATGCATAATTTGGGGTTTATTTACATTAAATATTTACGTACATAATTATAGTTTTTACATATCTTGAACTCACCATTAGACATTGTAGACAATATTTAGGTATTATTTGCATAAATCAATTTCGAAGTTTACAATGCGACTAAATGAAATTAGGACAATATTAGGCCTTTTGTCCGCTTCAGTTTCGACATGTCTAATAGTACAAAATCTTTGATAATAAGTATTTCAAAATGAAATTCCCATTAACTGTATTTAAAACAATGCTTACAATACAACACAGGTGTCTTTGTATGCTGATAATGAGAACGGAATATTAATTCACGAATACAATATGGGTATTATTGACTTTAACTGTTACAGTTAATTAAGCCATAAATCATGAATATAAATAAATTTTAATTAATAAATATTATTTCGGCCGGCGCTTGTGTACCTGTTTTCCATTTTAATGCTCGTTAATCTCGATTTGGTAATTGCGACAAAGGCTCTTCGGCAAATTAATATAATTCATTGTAGTTGGAAATAAAATTGTTTGTCAACTTACTGAACTTAATCCATTGCAATAAAAACAAAATGAGTTATTGTCCGTTCGTCGTCATCAACCCATATTCGGCTCACTGCTGAGCTTGAGTCTCTTCTCAGAATGAGAGGGGTTAGGCAAATAGTCCACCACGCTGGCCCAATGCGGATTGACAGACTTCACACACGCAGAGTGTGGAGGATTTTGGAGAGTCCAAACCACAGGGAGACGCGTATAAATAAAACACGTAATTTCTTGTTAAATAGAGATGTGATCGCTTCAGGCTTCGGGAGTGAAGTGTGTGAAATATTATTGGGGTTCTGAATTGTATGGGATTAGAAGCGCTCGCATTCTCTTATCTTTATTCCAGGTATAAAAGTATGTAGAAAAGAGACAGAGTTACATTCATGAAAGAGATAGCATTACAGTATAATATATATGAGTGAGATAGCTATATAGTGTGAACAGTACAATATTACAATAAGAGTGAAACAGCAATACATAACATGATAATAATACAGACTATGGAAATGTGGCAATATAATGCAGTACAGATGATATTAATACTTAACAATATAATATTAATACTTAATATTATTGGGTAATCAGTTTATTTATCTATATGTAATAATTGCGGTCTCTATTACTCTTATAACTAGTTATCCTAATATATGTACAGGTAAATCTTACTCTACAAGGAATACACTTAAATATGCATATATTTATTAGGAAGTAAGGAAGGAAATAACTAGTTAACTTATACCTACTTAACACTATGCATATCCTAAGAAAGTAATCATAATATATATATATATATAACAATAATATCGTCAACAAGAATTGGTAGTTCTTAACTATGTCTAACAATTCTTAACACAGAGAATTAAGATAATTCTCTGGTATGCAGGTTTCCTCACGATGTTTTCCTTCACCGTTTGAGACACGTAATATTTAATTTCTTAAAATGCACACAACTGAAAAGTTGGAGGTGCATGCCCGGGACCGGAATCGAACCCACACCCTCCGGCAGAGGTCATATCCGCTGGGCTATCACGGCCTCTTGGAGTTACTTATTTGTACCTAATATTTTGTTTAATTTGCTCTAAAAATAAAATTAGATAAATCCCAAAGAGATGGATAATCGAAGCGATATTATACGGTATTTTGATCGACGAAAATTTTATATGGTAAAACAGGGTCATATTTTAATTTGTCTAAGCAATAGCAATTTTATGCTGTTTTCACAAAATTATTTACATTTGAAAAGGCATTTGGGTTGGTTTCATGTTTTAACAACTACTCAAAATAAAAAAAAACGGCCAACTTTCAACCAGTATTTCACCCTTTCTATTTTATTTTAGGGTCAAAAGTACCCTATGTTTTTTCCAAGGTCCCATTTACCATTAAACCAAAATTCATCTTGATCGGTTCAGACGTTTAGCCGTAACAGACAGACAGAATGACTTACGCATTTATAATATTAGTATAGATAAGTTAAAGTACTTAGTACTAACTTTAATAGATATTCAGAAAAGTTCCAGAACTGTTGGTAATAGCAAAATTGATTTTACATTATGTGTCACAGTTTATCGCAGCCTGAATGGCCTCATTTAAAGTTCGCGAGCAAAGTGCTCATTAAAATTGCGAAGCAACTACTAAGTGAATAGGTAGACTAAGCCTTTCCCCAGAATTAGTTCAGAGTTTCCACGTAAAGAGTTTCAGCGATGTAGATATAAGAAAGCTTGTTATGTTATTTTAATTCGTTGATTTATTTTTACAGACGTACAAGACATGGAGTATTTTCAGATGATAATAATAGTAATATCTCGTTTGCGTTTTTAAAAAAGTATAGAAAACAGATATTTTAAAGGACGGTTCATAGGGTTCCGTAGTCCACAAGGAACCCTATGAAGGAGGTCATGCTCTTTGCTCTTACCAATAATACACATTCTTAACGAAAATAGTTTTAATTCGTAAAAGAAACAAAGTTTTAACAACAAAGATTTTTGCTCCGACAAGTTTGAAATCAAAACAAAGGTCCGTTCGACTTTGTTTCACAATTGTCTAACGTATCCAGCTTCACGTACTCGTACATGCATATTCTGTGGCTTTAACTAGAGAGCAGATAACACAAAGGATTTCAAAGGTAGAACAAAGTTACAGCCAGTCTGTAACTATATAGTATATTGATAATAACTTGAACTTTTTTATCTACTCTCATATAATAAAACTCCTTCTGGGAGAGACTCAGAACAGCGCGTAACAGCATCCTCAGGACAGTTTGTGACGGGATGCCCAGCCCTTTGTTTACATATTGGCTATCTGTGCATCAAGACAATAATAATAAAAAAATACAACCGACTTCAAAATCATAAAACGTACCTACCAACTAAACTAAAAAGCGAAAAATAACATTATATTACGTTCTACCTGCTGATCACTTTGCAATCACGGTGCTAAGCCGATGATGTGTTACAAGATGTAAGAATATCATAAAGATTAAGGTTTTAGAGATAGCGTTCTTTCATGTGGCTCTTTCAGTCGACTTAAATTAATACAAAACTGGTTTAGCAACGCCTTCAAAGTCATCAGCAGGCTCCCTGCAACCCGCCTAAAATCCTCGGTCCTCGGTCGGTTAGTGGGGAGTCAACTAACACTGCGCTGGTGCGGGGTCGCCATTCAGCATCTTGGAAACCCAACGTCTATTGACTCTTCGAGCTATGTAGCCTGCCTATTGCCACTTCAGCTTCGCGACTCGCTGAGCTATGTCAGTGACTTTGGTTAGTCTGCGGATCTCCTCATTTCTCATTCGATTACGCAGAGAAACTCCAAGCATAGCTCGCCTGCAGAGTGACTTTGATGTCGCGAAGTTTTCCGAACGCTGCCCAGCCGAGCTGTATTCGGCAATTCACCTCTTTCTCGAAATTGGACCTACCTAACTAGACTGTGTGTCCTAGGTTTATTCGTCTACAATTTCGAGCGCAGAGTCCTCAACAATAACTGGGTGGAGCGGTATATGAGCACTAGTCATGATCTTCGTCTTGCTTGCTTGCTTGCTGAAACTCTACTGAGGTCATTGTACATGGTACTAAGGTCATACAGAGTCTCTGCCATAATGTCCACATCGTCGGCAAACCGTAGTTGATGCCAAATTCGTTCCAGTCCAGAAGCTTAAAGACATCTTCCAATGCAGCGGTAATAGCTTCGGGGAGATTGTGAAATTTAAAATAGTAGATTATAAAATGCTTGTATAATAGTTTTATTAAAGTACGAGTCCATTTTATAAAACGAACGTAGTGCGTGAGAAATATCTCAATACCAAGTTATGTGCCATTTCATAATCTATCTAATCTCGTACAATTTGCACAAGAGCGTTAACAATAAAACTTTTTACAAAAGAAAACAAACGAAGTCACAACTACCACCTGAGTTGAAAAGCAGAATCTAAGGAACTAAAACATTATTTTATGTCACAAGATTTTAATTTAAAATCGTTGAACGGTTGTCCAGCTGTGGTGCTACATTGAAAGCTGCAAAAACCCGTTTTTTGTAAGAGCGGCCAACAAATTCTCCAAAGCACCGCTCCGTCAGTGCAATCAATTTGTCTAAAACGGCTTACAACGTGCCTAGAAGCGACACTGAGTTTAACGAAAACTGAACGAGCGAGCTTTGAATGACAACACGGATTTTAAGTTGGCTGAATGAAAATATCTACCGGCTTAAAACATAAAAAGTCGAATCGAAACAAAATTCCTTTCGCTTTTTGGTAGATGTTTTATATATAGTATTTATATTATATGCCTGTATTTGCCTGATCTATCCACTGCTGCACATAGGCGTTCCTGAGAGCACGCCACCACATACGATCCCCTCTCATACAACCACTTCCCACTACCTTCTTAAGGTCTTCGGACCATCTAGTTGAAGGGTGTCCTACACTTTGTTGCTGGTACGTGGTTTCCACTCCAGAACACGTCTGCCCCAGCAGCCACCTGTTCTACGACAGATACAGCCCATCCACTGCCACTTCAGTTTGGTAATCCTTTGGACTATGTCGATTAATTTCGGTGTAAGGATTTCCTCGTTACGGATTTGGTAAGGACAAAAAGGCAGAACCTACTAGAGAGACTCCTAACATAGCCCGCTCCATACCTCTAAGCGACTTTAAACTAATAATCTATTTTTAGGAAGTGGATTAAAATAGTATAAAAAAAACAATGTTGAACAAAGGTATTCACAATATTTGTCAGGACAACTTCAAACTGTAACGAAAATGAGAACCTAGTGTGCCGGTAGGCCGTTGATGACGAAAAGAAATAAAAAAAAACAAACTACGGCAACTGCTCAAGACATTCTCCCCGACTATCCCAAATAACCCATGAAAGATTACACAACAAAAGTTGAGGACAGGTGAACGCCATGAGACCGCTGAAGCCGCCCGATCGCTCCCCCCTCTAAGTCACTGTTTCTAAATTTTATTTTCTTGTTTTCCCAATTGGTTAATAAACAACTCAAAGTTTAATTAACAATAATAAATATAGAATTAAATTGAATTTTAAGTAGAATTGAATTTAAAGGTAATCTTATTTGTATTTAGCAACTAGCCGACGCCCGCGATTTCGTCACCGTGAAACTCGATGTAATCTTTCAACTACCCCTATCTTACCTCTACCCTACCCCTAGCCTACCTCTACCACTACCCTACTCCTACCTACCCCTACCCTACTTTTCTGGTTGATTTTTTACACCTTGTGTCTGAAAAACCCAAATATCTAACGGAACCCTATTTTTTTCCAAAATAAAATATAGCCTATGTTGCTTGTGGATAATGTAGCTTTCGAATGGTGAAAGAATTTTTAAAATCGGTCCAGCAGTTTTTGAGCCTATTCATTACAATCAAACAAACAAACAAACATACAAACAAAGTTTTCCTCTTTATAATATTAGTATAGACAAGAAGCAAATTGCAAGTTTTCAAAATAAAAAAAGAACGCCTTAATCCTTCAAAGGAACGGATGTCTGCAAGTGCCCACCTGAATAATATATTGTAGGCAAGTCAAAGTGCAAGAAGTGGTTTTACTTTATTGCCGTGTGTAACACGAGCGGCACACGTAATCTCGACTCGCATACGACGTTGTAAAAGTGAACGAGCGGCGCGTACTCTTAACAACTTTCATAAATTCACCTTAAACTTTTTAAATTAGCAGTAGCTACATTACGGATATGTGCAACATGCTGAGAGCTTGTGAATCTAAGAAACTACGCACCAAAATCAATATTATAAAGGCGAAAGTTTGTGTGTAAGTGTGTAAACGTGTAAGTGTGTAAATATGTTTGTTCCTCCTTTACGCTGCGGCTATTGGAGCGATTTGGCTAAAATTTGGAATGAAAATAGATTTTACTCTGGATTAACACATTTACTACTACTTTTCATCCCGGAAAAATTCATGGTTTCCGCGGGATTTGTGAAAAACTGAATTCTACGCGGACGAAGTCGCGGGCGTCCGCTAGTAGTATTAACGTACAAATAATGAATTCGATTAAAGTATTTAATAATATATTACAAACTAGCTGTCTCGTGATTTCAGTTCAGTGATATTTGATTTTTCACAAATCCCGCAGGAACCTTGGATTTTCCGAGATAAAAAGTAGCCTACTCAATAATCTCCTCTATCTCCCAGTGAATGTCCCAATAGAATCGGTTCAGGCGCCCCGGAGCCCGAACTTTTTTTAAAAAGAAAGATTTTTTTTAAAAAGTGTGTTTGTGTTTTAGTATCGTGTAAATAATTAAAAGCACTAAAGAAAACATACACTTAATTTTGTTTATATACTTATTGATAACATTATCTATATTTTCATCCCCGTATTCCTACGGGAACGGGAACCGTGTGTGCATAGTGTATAATTTTACTAATTTGAAAGCTATTTTATCGTGAAACTATAAAGGAAATATTTTAGGTTAGGTTAAGTATGGGAATGAAAGTTTATAATATGAAAAGTCAACTTTCCACGCATACAAAGTCGCGGCCATCCGCTACCACCTTATAACAAAAGAGATCTCATATATAGAGCTGGGCTTTCCATATAAATAGTGGAGAACATAAAGAGCTGGAAAAGGTCTTCATTTATTACCGCGTGTAACACGACTAACATGAGGGACACGTTACGATGCTGTAAAAGTAAATGAGATCCTCATATCTGTGAGGACTATTGAAGTCTTTTGTTGCGCAATATAAATTACGTTTACTTATTTTTATTATTAGTTTATTTAGGTATTAGGTATACCAAAAAAAATAGAGCATCATCATCGGCCATACATTATAACCCATATTCGACTTACTGCTAAGCTCGAGTCTTCTTTCATAATGAGAGGGGTTAGGTCAAGTGGTCCAAATTACAGAAAATCAAAGAAAATTCTCAAGCAGGCCAGCGTGGTGGACTGCTTGTCCTAACCCCTCATTTTAAAGGGAGACTCGAGCTCAGACAGTGAGCCGAATATGTGTTGGTAATGATGATGATGATGATGATGATGATGATGATGATGATGATGATGATGATGATGATGATGATGATTTGATACGAGTAAGAAAAAATCCCTCCGGACTTAATTAATCGGTAGGGTATGGCCGACTTGCACGGATTATGAAAACCCTCCCCTAAACTCCGTTGGTAGACCAGTTCTGAGCCAATCTAAAAATCCTAAATAGAACCGAGCTGTGAATCAAAACCTGACTCCTGCTAGGCTCGCAGGCTAAAGAATACTCAGCCGGTCTTATCATAATAAAATCTAAATCTCTATTTCCTTTATTGTAGTTCTGTATAATAGGAAGTCAGATACTTACCTATTATCTAACTATAAGACTATCAACGTCCTAATATTGGCTTTTATGGCTTTCGTGGCTAGTTACCACCCTACCGGAAAAGGCGTACCGCCAAGCGATTTAGCGTTCCGGTACGATGTCGTGTACAAACCGAGAGGGGTGTGGATTTTCATCCTCCTCCTAACAACTTAGCCCGCTTCCATCTTAGACTGCATCATCACTTACCTGATTGTAGTCAAGGGCTACATTGTTCGTTCGTTATCAACCCATATACGGCTCACTGCTGAGCTCGAGTCTCCTCTCAGAATGAGAGGGGTTAGGCCAATAGTCTACCACGCTGACCCAATGCGGATTAGCAGACTTCACACACGCAGAGAATTAAGAAATTCTCTGGTATGCAGGTTTCCTCACGGTGTTTTCCTTCACCGATTGAGACACGTGATATTTAATTTCTTAAAATGCACACAACTGAAAACAATTTAAAAAAAACTTCTACCGACTATTATATGGACTTTACAGGGCAGTTCTTTACTTTGTGATGGAGAGACGCTCGGAATATTTCTACATTAAGAATCAAAGTAAACGACAGCTCAGTGAGTTCCGAAGGTGAAGTGGCGCTGGATGGGCGGAGCACGACTCTCTGAGAAAATCAACTAGTTACTTCTACCTACCTTCTACTACCTTTATTATCTTTGACCGTCAGATTCATAATATTAATTATTCTCGTATTTAAACGGGCAATTCTTATACGTAAATACGTATATTACGTATATTTATATACGTGTTGGAACAGGAACGAGAACGAAAATGATACAATTTGGATATATTTTTTTATTTAGATTTATTTTATATGGTTTTACTTTTTATGTGACTTACGTGTTTTGAAAAAGCTACGAAGTATTACACTGTCACACTAATATTATAAAGTCGAAAGTGTGTGTGTAAGTGTGTAAGTATGTTTGTTCCTCTTTTACGCTGCACCTACTAAAGCGATTTGGCTGAAATTTGGAATGGAAATAGATTTTGCTCTGGATTAACACATAGGCTTTTCATCCCGAAAAAATCCATGGTACCCGTGGGATTTGTGAAAAACTGAATTCCACGCGGACGAAGTCGCGGGCGCCCGCTAGTTAATAATATAAGTCTACGGTTTTTTGTAAAAAACTAATATTCTCATTTAATTCTCCTCTCAATCAATTCCTCGCGGACACAGCAATATGTAAATGCTGAGTGGAGACACTTTTAGGATAACATCATGCTATAGTTGTAAACCATTTTAATTATTCTCTCTTTTGTGTGATGTATTCTAAGTAAACTTTTTTTCTTTCTTAATATACCTATACTACCTACATAACTCTATTGGCATATGCTCGCCATGTCATATATTTGTCAATTTACAAGAAACCTTTTAGGTAAGTACTAACTAAGCCTAAGACTAAGCCACAACTGCATCCTATTGGAGGATAAATATAATACGTGTGCAAGTGGCGATAGGGAGGCTTAGGTATTGACTTTGTTATATAATATGAGTGTATAAGGTCGGCAGGACGGGAAGTATAATTTTGACTTCGTTGAATAAAAGGAGAGCCGTGATAACCCAGTGTATATGACCTCTGCCTCCGATACGGAGGGTGTAGGTTCAAATCCGATCAGGAGCATGCATCTCCAACTGTTGTGTTGCATTTTAGGAAATCAAATATCACGTGTCTCAAACGGTAAAAGAAAAACATCGTGAGGAAACCTGCATACCAGAGAATTTTCTTAATTCTCTGCGTGTGTGAAGTCTGCCAATCTGCATTGGGCCAGTGTGGTGGACTATCGGCCTAACCCCTCTCATTCTGAGTGGAGACTCGAGCTGAGCCGAATCTGTGTTGACAATGATAACGAATAATACGAGGAGGTAGAGGAAGGGATATTTCATGATAGCAATTTTATGAAACACGTTTCATATAAAATAATACGAATATGTTGCCGCCAACTTGAAATGCAATAAGTGGCCTTATTTTATTGCTTCAAAACACGAGTGGGACTCGCAATTCGCCATCTTCAGCCATATACGACGTTGTAAATGTGGAGTCTCGAATCTGTGAGGTCTATTAGATAAAGTTATTGCTACGTGATTTAACTTCATATATAACCAACCCAACCGACACACGTCGTGTCCGCAACGTTTACTTGATGCGATAAAAGTTCCCAGGTAGTCGAATCTTCAAAATAGCCGTTACATATGTAAGTATAAAAAGTCTGCGAAAATTATTTTTTCTTTTAATATTATTGTGAATGTCGGAAATAAAAATAAAATTGTTGCACAGCATACTAGGTTACAAAATATTAGTAATTCTTTTAAGGACATACGTTTTTATAATAAACTACCACATGAAGCCACCGGAATGTCTCTCAAAAAGTTCAAAGTGTTTATTAAACGCAAGCTTTTGGGAAAGGCTTATTATAGTATTAATGATTATGTTAATGATAAAAAAGCTTGGTGTTAAACTGTAATATACGACTGTGTGCTTAGTTTTAAATAAGTTTGTAAAATAGTGGTAAACAAAAAAAACCTTGGCTGAGTTTGTTGTGGACTCTTCTCGGACCAAGGCGCCGTTTGGAACCCTCGTAACTTTAATTTTTTTT
Organism: Bicyclus anynana; assembly: GCF_947172395.1. Lineage (NCBI taxonomy): Eukaryota > Metazoa > Arthropoda > Insecta > Lepidoptera > Nymphalidae > Bicyclus > Bicyclus anynana. The sequence continues at coordinate 5,661,476 of NC_069089.1, read as the reverse complement.
TACTTTAACTTTAATTTGAAGTTATCAACTATTATTACTACTATTAGATTAAAATAAATTATGACTTAATCCTGACCTTTCAAAAGTGCTTGTAAACTAAGCCTAAACCTTTCAAAAATGCTTGTAAACTAAGCCTAATTGAAATAAATGAATTTTGAATTTTTGAATTTTTGTTATGTAAATCCAAACAAGATGAATACGGGATGTTCATGAGGCATGACGGTTGGGCATCGCAGGGCTAGACTATAAAAAAATGTAAGTTAGTTTTATTTCTGTTTATAAACTGAATTGGTCCACGAACACGGCCGAGAAAGCGGACGGGAAGCGCAGGGTTAGTTGACCATCCTACTAGATGAACCGAGGACATCAGCAGATTGCAGGGAGCCGCTGAATGCTGGCGGCTCGAGACTGTTTTGTTTGGAAATCAATGCAAGAGGCCTATGTCCAGCAGTGGACGTCCATCGGCTGTTAATGATGTCCAACACGACCAAAATAAATTCAACTTTTGCCTGTAGACAGGTGAAGCTAACTGCAAAGCTTGTGAGCAACTATAACTCTTGCCTGCGACTTGTCGCATAAATTCTGTTACGTGCTGTGTGTGTTATAATGGGAGTTTCAGAGATAACGCAATTTGCCCTTCGTTACAGCGCTGGATGGCGCATTGTGCTGCATATTGAACGAGTTGCGATGAACGTTCAGCGTTCAACGTACGCAATATCTAGCTGCCACTCACCTGGGTAAAGTTTACATTGTTTATGGCTCTTAGCTGATATTAACTTTTGCAATTTTTGTCAGATCTACGAAGCGGGAAACCTTGAGTACTTAATAAGCTGCAATGAATAAAAGGTTTAGATATTTAATAAGCTCCAATGGTGTCCGGCGAAGAGATTTCATGATAATCTTTTTAACATAAAAATGGAACCGACTTCAAAGATGAATTTCAATTATTTTGATTTTTATACAAAATTACTAAACCGATTTTTAAAAAACTGAAAACCAATCTGGAGGTATTATGCCCTTTCAAACAAAAAAAAAACAAAGTTGGTTAATAAATTACGAACTTATGAAGTAACAAGCATTTAAAAAAAAAAGACATACCATAATTGATAAGCTACTCTTTTTTTTGAAGTCGGTTGAAAAGAAGAAACACCGGCCTTCGGTCGGGGGTTTATCATAGGGCATCCGTTTGAGACTTCGACTAGGCACCTCACCCAAGCAAATGAAACGTGCGGCCTGCGGCCGCGCACCTAATTTTGCACCGGCTTTCGACCGGGAGTTTTTGATAGGACCTCCGACCGTGGCATCGGCTGGGCATTTTATTCAAGCACATAAAACGCGCTGCCTCCGGCCGTTCATGTTTTGAGTTATATTTTTGAAAAATGATTATTATATTTATTATTTATAAAACATGCGAAAAGATAAATAGAAGGGGCGAAGGGGTTGAAAGTGTACGTCGATTTACACGCGGATGAAGTCGCGGGCATTTGCTAGTTTTAATAAATTGACATTCTCGCTCAGACGACGATTGCTAGCTGACCCAGCAAACTTTATTTTGCCTTATAAAAAAATTTGGGGCGGACCACCCTTATCACTTAGGCGTATGAAAAATTTCTGTTGTCCGATTCCCTATATGCACACAAAATTTCATAAAAATTGATCAAGCCGTTTCGGAGGAATTTGGAAACAAACACCGCAACACGAGAACGTTATATATATTAGTTTATCTCTATGTTTTCGCCTACCTACCACATACAAAAAGATCCAAAAAGCGTCCTAGCTGGAGCTAGAGGTTTGCAAGGCAAAGAAAAATTAAACTAGGCACAACTGCTATTGAAGTGGTTAACCGTATAATTGTTTAAAGCCGTCAATAAATTTTATGTCATCAGGGAGTGCATTTCGTTCTGTGTAGCTCGTCAAAGCCTGCATTAAGTAATTATGCACAATGCAGTCATTCAGCGAGCTTTAATGAGTAGCTTTGATGAAATGATTAAATGCACGTATACGGTAACGACAACCATATGTATATTTTTAATCGACTATAAGAATACCGGTTTTAAATAGTATATTTTGTCAGTTTTTAACCGGTACTGAAGGTTTAACTGATACACATAGCTACTTGGTGGCAGGAATAAGAATAAGAATAAGAATTGTTTTATTTGAATAAACTCAGTACATAAATAGCAATGACGTCCTGGCCCTTAAACTAGGTAAGCCCGTGTCTTAAGGGCCAGTGACTTCCCTGGGTACATATGCTACATACAATATCCATACAATATCCAAAAGAATTTTTACAAAGATCTTAAAAATACATTACTAAAAAAAAGTTTATAGTTATTAATTTTGTGTGCATGTGTTAGTGCGTGTGTGTCTGTGTGTGTAAATACATGCATGCGTGTAAGTGTGAGTATGTCGGTGTGTGTGCGTGTGTGTGTGTATGCGGCTGTGTGTCGTGCGTAGGGGCATAGCCACCGACGTATCAGCCGTATCAATGATACGGGGCCCCCGACATACAGGGGCCCTTTACGTGTGAAAGGAAAAATTAGTAAAGTGTGATCCACAATCTCACCTAATCTGGTGTTTCCCGGAAAATATCATAAAAAAGTGTAGAGTTTTCACTTAAAAAAAACCCGGTAGTTTTCTCGGGTTAAACATGCACCCAAAAGTTGGAAACATCACACTATCACACTTCACACTAAAATTAAAAAGGCGAAAGTTTGTAAGTGTGATAGTGTGTAAGTGTGTAAGTATGTTTGTTCCTCTTTTACGCTGCGGCTACTGAAGCGATTTGGCTGAAATTTGGAATGGAAATAGATTTTACTCTGGATTAACACATAGGCTACTTTTCATCCCGAAAAATCCATGGTTCCCGCGGGATTTGTGAAAAACTGAATTCCACGCGGACGATGTCGCGGGCATCCGCTAATCATATATGTCACATGTTTATTTTAAACTAGAATATTTTTTGTGAGAATTCGTTACCCTTCATTTGGGGCCTACAAGCAATTTCGATATAGGGCCCCTCCAAGGCATGCTAAGCCATTGCTTGGTGGCAACTGGATTCACCCTCACACGAAATATAATAAAGGAATTGTAACTAAGCGATATTTTAACAATACACGTCAGCTTATTTTTTGATTTTCCATTATGCCTATTTTGTACGCTTTAAAGAATAGTTGTACAGTGTTAAATGCTATGGAATTTTAAATAACAGAATAATTTAAAGTAGTTTATTTTGCAAAATTTGGAAGTAGGTAACACCTATAGAGTGTTCTAGTGCTGTGTATCATTTCGTATTGCAAGTAAAACTCCAACTACGATTCGATGCTTTCGTTTTTTCACCACTATTCGTTGGCTAACGAAGCATTGAAACCTAACGAAATTAGCCATTTTTTTCTGAACAGAAGGAACTAAAATTGTAAATAAAAGTGTACAAAATTTATTGTTTTGTTATGAAATTATTATTCTTCTAGACCTAGAAGAAAACTGTCGAACGAACGAAAAGAACGATGTCTTTCATATTATCATACAACAAATATTACAGAATATTTAATGTTTTGTAAGGCCAAATTCCTTGCATTTCAAAAGATTTCCGTTTATTCAAAATCTTTAATGGCATGCTGTTAAAATTATCTATTGCTAATATTGTATTAAATTATAGTTATAATCCTATTGAACAAATTATAATTTATATTCTATTGATAAAATTATAATGTAAATCGTGGCGTAGGCTTCTGGCAAATTTAATTCCATGATGGATCGCTTTTTGTTGCGAATGTAGAGGGGGAGAGCTTTATTAAATTGTATTATACAGAGTGTGTAGATGATGAAATTGTGCTCATCAATCTAAAATTTAAATAATAATTAATTTTACTTGATTTTGATTGAAATTGTAGTTCATTGAAAAACAGTTTCAATAAAATAGATTGTTGGTGATTAACGAATTTAAATCAAGCTAATAATTATAATTATATAACTAACTTTTGTTACATAAAATTGATCTTTTTGAATAGGGATGATGACAGTTTTTTAAATTGTATATAAATTAAGAGTACGCTAATAGTAAAGCAATTTTGTAAAAGGAACAGGGTATCTGCGATCATTACTTTCGGAGCTACAGGGATTTAAAGGGTCAGATTTTCGGCGCTGCCGCGGATCCCTGAAAAACGCCTCATACAAAATGACACGAACTAATGACGTCGTAGGCAATGTAATGATGGTTAGATTTGTATGTGCGTACAAACAAAATTACTAATATCTTTGTTATTTGTGCGTTTATGTTTATAGTTCATTTATTAAAAAATGTCACATTTAATGTAAGGAAGCTAAAACTGTATGAATTTTTTTACGATTCTAATTAAGATTTTTAATAGATTTTGAAATTTTATAATCTCATTTATTTTGCAAATATCTAGACAATCTTTGCTTTTTATGTATAAATTAGTTAACATTGACCCTGTTTACCCGAATGTATCATAAAAATCAATATATTCAAACCTAGTCATCATCCCCATTGTTTCCGAAAATTATATGGCGATTTTATTTGTATTTGTATTACATATATAGTGAGTAGGTACCTTATGCTAGCCTTTAACTATCTAATAAGTTCAAGACTCATACATATCGCGGCCAAAACACGATCAGTTTTAGGCGGATGTCCTGCATTTATAGCTTGGCAAGTTCGTTGATGATCCTCCCATGATATGCGGGCGACGGGGGGAAAGGACTGCGCGGGGCATCGCTACCTTCCGCACGGCCCGCGCTGACCATCGGGAGTGTTACGAACGAATTTGCCAAGTTATAGCGCTGCAGGCACGTGGATTTATTTGATGGTGAGTGGCTAGCATTAACAAGTTTCAGTTCGAGATGTAATGACATATCAAGTATATGTGAAATTGCAGGCTTTTCCAAAAATTGCATCGCGTCTCGAAGCTTGGATTACCTATACGATATACCGAGAAATAACGATCTCCGTAGCGAGTGCAATTTGAGAAAAATATAGGAGTCTCGGAACGAGCTTAAAATGTTTTACTACCGTTACCTACTCGTATTGTTCAATGGGACACGATCCGGAAACATTTTACTGAAGAGCTTTTCATCATCTATATCGAGCTTTGAATGAAACACTTTTGCGGATAGACGATTTCACCTCGGCGTTTAAAAACACTTTGCTGGTGTTTAAAGTTACCACGGAATTATAAATGTAACGAACTTTATTTTATTTACGAGTGTAAATTACCCGGCGCCCCGCGGTTTCACCCGAATAGTTTTTGTTACCGGGGATAAAATATAGCCAATGACACTCACAAATATCGGAGCTTTCTAGTGGTAAGTGATTTTCAAAATTGGTTCAGTGGATCTTACCCCCTACAATACCACAATCTTTGCCTCTTTAATATAATAGTATACATAAAGAGCTTCCGTTTAGTTTCGTCAGTGACTTATATACTTATTTATAGTGTGTGTAAGTTATTTTTCATCCGATTTGCTAAAAAATATAATATAAATTTTAAGATTTTGTAGATATTGTTTAGTCACATAATGTGTAGTATTTTTTTTAAAACAAATTTCAATTCATTTCATTTTCTACACTGGGTAACTTCAAGATTTAATTAAGCCCTTTATTCCCTTCTCTTATATTGCCTTACTCGAATATTCACTATTGATGAAACATAAGAGACGGTATCTCTATATAAATTCAAATGGAAAAGGTAAAAGTTTAATCGATTCTATCGGGGCCGACTTTCGCTGGAGATTTGCATTCGATGAATGTAATTGAATACGGTGCTATAAAGTTTAGCGGGACTATCGAAAACCTTAAAAGCTATTGCTTAAATTAACTGAAATGAGATAAGAGATTTACCTAGAACAATTTCCATATTATGTATTCGTATCATCATCATCATCATCATATCAGCCGATGGATGTCCACTGCAGGACATAGGCCTTTTGTAGGGCCTTCCAAACATCACGATTCTGAGCCACATGCATCCAGCGAATCCCTGCGACCCGCTTGATGTCGTCAGTCCACCTGGTGGGGGGTCGGCCAACACTGCGCTTTCTAGTGCCATTCCAGCACTTTGAGACCCCAACGTCCATCGACTCTTCGAACTATGTGCCCCGCCCATTGCCACTTCAGCTTCGCAACTCGTTTAGCTATGTCGGTGACTTTGGTTCTTCTGCGGATCTCCTCATTTCTGATTCGATCACGCAGAGATACTCCTAACATAGCTCGTTCCATCGCCCGCTGTGTGACTCTGAGCCTTCTTATGAGGCCCATAGTTAGCGACCAAGTCTCGGAACCATAGGTCATCACTGGCAACACGCACTGTTCGATGACTTTTGTCTTCAGGCACTGAGGAATTTTGGACGTAAAGACGTCGCGAAGTTTCCCGAATGCAGCACGCATTCGTATAATAATATATAATTTTTTTGTACTTATAAAAACGATTTTATACTATTAGATATGTTACGTGCCTACAGAATCACCGCAAAAAGTAATTCTTATTTACTCTTAGCTACTCCACACAGCGCACACATGCACAATTTTGTGTTTACTCATATTATATATTTATGTTTATATAGTTTTTACGCTTCCTAAACATACAACTCGACATTGTAGACAATATTTAAATGACTTTATAATGTATTTATTAGTATATTTTGATATGTATCATATTCATTATTGTAGGTATTTATGTAATATTGTTTATGTAATAAGGATGTAAATTATTTGTATGTATGTGTACTAAAACTATGGTTATTTTTGTTTTACGCCACCTGCTGATGTCCTTAACTTTTCCCAAAACGTAGGTTGCCTGAAAGAAATCGCTACTTAGCGATAAGGCCGCCTTTTGTATGCTTCTTAATGTATTTTTATTTCACTTGTATTTGTCTTTGTGGTATGCAAATAAAGTATATCTATCTATCTAATATTATTATGTAGGTACTTATCGGTTTAAATAACTTTCGTTGTTTACTATGCAACTAAATGAAATGAAGACAATCAGCCACCTTTGTTCGCATCAGTATCCACGTGCTAGTGACATATCTGATACTATTAAATCTTTGAGTTATAAAATCTTTAGGAACATCTGATAGAGAGGTAAAACAGTTTTGTGCATCATCCATTCTGTTACTGTAGATTTCTGCAAACAGTATTCAAGTTAGTGTCGCTTTGTTGGATTGTTTGGCGCAACTTCGAAATTGTTCTCAAGCTTATTAATGTTTGTGTTACGAAAACCAAAATTGTGGTTTCAAACAAACTTATTTTAAATTTAAATATTCCATAGCGTCTGTAACGGAGCGCCCTTTTTTAGCGTTATTAAAAAGTCGAAAGATTGTTTATATCTATACTAATATAAAGCTGAAGAGTTTGTTTGATTGATAGCGCTTTGATTTGAAAAATCCTTTCAGTGTTAGATAGCCCATTTATCGAGGAAGGCTATAGGCTATATTTTATTCCCATATTCTTATAGGAACGGGCACCACGCGGGTGAAACCGTGCGTCAGCTAGTAAACTAATATCGGTCTGTGTCAAATCATCAGAGCATCTTTTTTATCTCAAACAAATAAATTAAATAATAAATTTATTCACCTACATAGATATAAAAATGGAAAAGGTTTCCAATATTTCCCAAAAAGCTTTGTATCGGTGGAAAGTATAATAAATGAGAATCAACGTGGGAATCAATCTTGCAAATTGAATCTGCGGGTCGGACTACAAATGCTGCGCTGAATATTATGTGAAAATGTTGACATCTCGCAGAAATCTATCAGAATATTTTATGAATTTTGTTTTTTTACAAGTTAGTCCTTGACTACAATCTCACCTGATGGTGAGTGATGATGCACAGTCTAAGATGGTAGCGGGCTAACTTGTTAGGAGGAGGATGAAAATCCACACCCCTTTCGGTTTCTACACGGCATCGTACCGGAATTATTTATATAATCTACTTTTGTAATAAGTACACTTCGGTTAGCCGTGCCGTGATAGCCCAGTAAGCCGTGCTTAATGCCAATGCCAATATTCGGCTCACTGCTGAGCTCGAGTTTCCTCTCAGAATGAGAGGGGTTAGGCCAGTAGTCCACCACGCTGGCGCAATGCAGATTGGCAGACTTCACACACGCAGAGAATTAAGATAATTCTCTGGTATGCAGGTTTCCTCACGATGTTTTCCTTCACCGATTGAGACACGTGATATTTAATTTTTTTAAATGCACACAACTGAAAAGTTGAAGGTGCATGCCCCGGACCGGATTCGAACCCACACCCTCACCCCACACTCACGAGTGTGCAGGCCCCATCGAAATTTAAGACGTTGTCACGTCAAAATAATAACTGATATCAACTATTGTTCTTCCAATAGTCGTTTCAGTCAATGGTTTATAGCGAAAAGGCCTACAAAACTTTCCTGTACAATGTTATCCGAAGCGTAGCCAATACCGTAGTCTGCGTTAGGGTTAAGTGGGTCCGCACTTAAAAAGACATCAAGGGTACAGAAAATGTCATTATATCTTCCTGATGACCCTCAGGAATTACGCGCAGTGACGTCAGCCGGCCGCTCGATCTGCCTCGCTGAGATTTGATAGTAATATGCCGCCCACTTGTATTCATAATGGCATCTATCAAACCTTTTACGGCACTTATTTTACAGGACATTACCCCTGTAATGTTCCAAGGGTTCTTTGGTTCAGAGTTCTGTAAAGTATTAAAAGTTAAAACTTACAATACTATTATGGATCTTGAATGTTTTTGAAAATTATCAACATTGTTATAATCCTGCGTTATCTTAGAACCGAAGGTTTCAGGCGGTAAGCTATCCTGTCATTGGCCAGTTGTTTTACCTACAGATGAGTGAATAGACGAATTTAAATTTATTAAAACTCTTGTTCGTTTAAACTTACTGGCAATTGATTATATTTGAAAAAAAATATATATATTTATGTGCATTAAATAAACAAAAACTTGAAAATTTATTGCTCTCTATAAATAATATTGAAAATTTTAACGAACTCATTCAGACATCTGTAGATATATAAAATAAAAGCTAAAAACATTACAATAGCTCTAATGTTTTGTTTTGGCTGTTCCTATAAGACGAACTGGTTATTTCTGTTTGAATAAATGGATATTTACTAACAAAGAAATGTCTCGAACAAGTGAGTTTTATTTACGAGGAAAGATACTTTATCGATACGGTGCCAATCCGCCGCTTCGAAATATACAATTCATAGACGATTTCCTTATTCTTCTTTAAACTTCCTGACATTGTAGTGATTTATCAGTAGTTACATTTTTATATATTTCCGTAAAAATGTATGTTGTTCACACGAATGGATTGATATTACCTATTGCTTGTGTGCAACACTACTGGAATAACCAAAGATTTACGTAGTACGTACTCGTATCTGTCAGATAATATCAGTAAAATAAATTCATTTTTACAGTTCTACAGCGTTAAGTAGGAGTTAAACCAATATTTATACGCCACATTGATTGGCACACACACGGCAATTACGAATCTATTATGTAAAAAACATGAGGCGTAAATGAAAGCCGTGATAGCCCAGTGGATATGACCTCTGCCTCCGATTCCGGACGTTGTGGGTTCGAATCCGGTAAGAGGGCATCCCCTTACCGGATTAATACTTCCAATTTTTCAGTTGTGTGCATTTTAAGAAATTAAATATCACGTGTCTCAAACGGTGAAGGAAAACATCGTGAGGAAATCTGCATACCAGAGAATTTTTTTAATTCTCTGCGTGTGTGAAGTCTACCATTCCGCATTGGGCCATCGTGGTAGACTATTGGCCTAACCTCTCTCATTCTAAGAGGAGATTCGAGCTCAGCAGTGAGCTGAATATGGGTTGATAATGAGTGATGAGGCGTAAATCGTGGTTCCAGTGTTATGAAAACGGAGACCATACTCATAACAGTTCTGGTTTTAGTAAAGTGAACGTGTGACTTTGAGTTCCCACATTCTCGACTCCTATGTGCACATTATTAATTCATACAATGGCATAAAGTACTAAGCGTCAGTTAATGTGACACCTCTCGAATGGCGCCGTCCGTGTCTCCGCACAGCCGCGCAGCCAACAAACGCGCCGGACGCGGGGAACCGTTTCATTTCCTCTCGCACATATTCAAGAGGTGACGAACAATATCTCGGTAACAATGGCTTCGTAATTTGGTCGAAATGACGCCTAAGGGAGCTGCGTCGAGTGACTTATTATTGTGGAAAACTGCTGCGGGCGGAAAATCTTTTTTTCTACTCATCTTTCAACGAACAATGAGATGTATGGTGGGCTATGAAATTGATACATTGATACACCGACTAATGAACGCAGTTTACTTTAACGAATTTATGGATGTAATGCTTTTATTCGCCAAAGTAAAATTCTACCAGATACCTGCCTTTAAAAAATAATCTCGAAAAAAGTCACCTCGAAAATAAGTCAGTCTCGAAAATAATCTAGAAAAAAGTCACATGTGCTAGTGGGAGTATAAACGCAATCATATTATGAGCGAGCTTAAACTCTCATTATACTGCAATCCTACAAAGGAGATGTTTACAAAAAATGACGCAAAAGTTATCAAAATTGTGACGTCACAAGTCTATCTGGATTTGAGGCTTTCCTAAATACAAGTACATTACAGAGAAATGCTTTTCAAACTACTTCGGTTAACATGGATTAAGCTTAGTAAAGTTGCATAACGTTTAAATGTTTGTAAACATACTAATACTCGAATATTCGGCGTTCGCGGAATCCTCTCATAAGACTAAAAGCTCTTTTTAAAAAAAGAATGTCAGTTAAGCACAAACATTTGTTTTATGGATTATCTTTTGTTTTTATATTCGGATTTTAACGTTTAAGACAATGAAATTGGACGTTTATTTTTTATAGGCACACCAAAAACCCACGGTTCCCGCGAGATTTCTGATAAATTGAATATCATGCGGACAAAGTCGCGGGCGTCCTCTTGTTATAAATCAATAAATATTTAATATGGTAGATATTATAAATAAAAAAATGCCTTCTGGTTGCAAAAAAAAATACCCGGTAACAGAATAACAGGACAGCCTTGGCTTTCAGCAAATTGAAATGAAATACTCGAATGCCTTCCGGGAGAATCTAAACAAGGAACCAATATCTGAATATCTAGCTAGCATTCTTCTATAAACAAGGCCGCGCATTATTTCATAACAACGGCTCTGTTTCATTTGTTGTATTCGCTGAAAATGGCGAAAAATTCGGTTTCATTTTCATCGTGAACACAACTGAAATCAGAACTGACCTTCCATTATATTGTTTTTATTATTATGTAACCTGTTGATTCATTTTATAAACAATATTTTAGGATACGTACGAGTACTTTGTACGTTTAAGAATTACTTTGTTCGACTTTCCGACTTTTTCTTAAAACTTTTTTACAAGATATCAAGTTCAAATGAATACTAAATACTCAGCAGATCTACAGTCGCTGTAAAGTAAAATTTCCTCGTGGCATAGAAAAAAATAACTGTTTTTGGTGTAAACTTGCAAGAGAATTATAATTTATCATTGATCTAGCAACATGAAATCTATACTAATATTATAAAGCTGAAGAGTTTATTTGTTTGTTTGATTGAACGCACTAATCTCAGGAACTAATGGTTCGATTTGAAAAATTCTTTCAGTGTTAGATAGCACCTTTATCGAGGAAGGCTATATCCTATATATTTTCCCCGTATTCCCACGAGAACGGGAACCACGCGGGTGAAACCGCGCGGCGTCAGCTAGTTTAGATTATAAAATCAAAAATTAACTAACGTAGATTTTTAAATGTGTTTTACTCTCGGCGCGCGATGCTAAATGACTGCTGTTTTTCATAAAAATCAGACCAAAACAATATACGTACCTACTGCCAAAATATCCAGATATATATAAATATGATCTAAATCTAAAACATTAGAAACGTCTAGATTGATAGAAAGAAGTTAAACTACCTGTAGACAGCTTTTAAGACACTAGAAGCAAAACCTGCAATTCGTTTTTAACAACGACTCTTCAACATTGTCGTGTTCAAATGAGTATCTTTTTCAAGAACTAAAAAGGAACGGGAATATCTTTCCCGTGGCATTGTTACGGAAAAGTAGACTATGAGTACGTGCAAGCATGGTAGCAAGATGTACCTTGTATGTACCTATGTACCTTGTACATATATAGTTACGTTGGCTTGAGGCTTTGGTGTTAGAAATGATAAATATGATTTAATTTATGCAGTGGCTCACTGCTGAGCTCGAGTCTCCTCTCAGAATGAGAGGGGTTAGGCCAATAGTCCACCACGCTGACCCAATGCGGATTAGCAGACTTCACACACGCAGAGAAATAAGAAAAATCTCTGGTATGCAGGTTTCCTCACGATATTTTCCTTCACCGTTTGAGACACGTGATATTTAATTTCTTAAAATGCACAAAAGTGCCTACAACTGATAATTTGGAGGTGCATGACCCGGACCGAATTCGAACCTACGCCCTCCGGAATCGGAAGCAGATCCACTAGGCTATCACGGCTCTATGTATGCTTAAATCTTTAAAACTACGCAACGAATTTTGATGCGTTTTTTTTAAATAGATAGAGTGATTGAAGAGGAAGGTTTATATGAAAAATAACATCCATGGTTCCCGCGGGATTTGTGAAAAGCTGAAATCCACGCTGACGAAGTCGCGGTAGCACGCTAGTATTAAATATATTATAACAATAAAAACAATTAAATTTAGTAATTTTATAATTTTTTATTGAATCAGCCAATCCTACAATACATCGTGAGGAAATCTGCACACCAGAGAGTTTTCTTAATTCTATGCGTGTGTGAAGTCTGCCAACCCGCATTGGGCCAGCGTGGTGGACTATTGCCATAAACCCTCTCATTCTGAAAGGAGACTCGAGCTCAGCATATGGGTTGATAATGATGATGAATGATGAAGCATACATAGGGACAGGAAAAGCGACTTTGTTTAGACTATGTAGTGATGGTATAATATAAATAGTATGAAACAGTGCATAACTTGATATTAAACCAGTCGTGTCTCTAAAACGCACACATAGTTTAATAAACTCTGTTATTCCCGTTTCATAATTTACTATTAATGTTATAACTATATTGTTAAACTTAAAACTAGGATTATGAGCGTTTCAAACGCGCCTTCCAAAGTTTGACGATGTAATATTACCAACATTCCCAACTCCTGGCTGTTACTGAGAATTGTTCAACTACTTCAGCCGAATACGCTTAACCAACGAGACACTAAAGTACTTATACCTATCAACACGAACTAGACCCTGCAATAGTCACACTTACCTTCTAGTCAGGGATCCGTAGACCATTTTGATAAACTACCTTCCTTCCAACTTGTATCAATAACGAGGTTGTCAAAAATTGTTACTGACCAGCTGTTTTTTTCGTCGTTCGTTCGTTTGTTATCAACCCAAATTCGGCTCACTGCTGAGCTCGAGTCTCCTCTCAGAATGAGAGGGGTTAGGCCAATAGTCCACCACGCTGGCCCAATGTGGATTGGCAGACTTCACACACGCAGATAATTAAGATAATTCTCTGGTATGCAGGTTTCCTCACGATGTTTTCCTTCACCGATTGAGACACGTGATATTTAATTTCTTAAACTGTTTTTTACTGTTGCTTAATTAATAGTTATACAACTTAACAGCCATAATCTGCTACAAATTACGTGGTACATTATTTCGTTTCGAAATGTAAATGAAAAGTTGACCGTCTCATCGAGATGAAGCTACACGCGAAAAATTATCTTGATAGTAATCAGTAGTAAATACTGTTCTACGGATCCCGGACTATCCTTCCATGGGTACGAGTAAGGACCTGCCGTAGCCAGTTATCTTATTTTTAAAGCTTTCCTACGTCTTTTAAATATGACAATTTACCTATAGATAACTAGTCTGGAAAGACAGTATTAGGAGTGGGTAAGACAATAGTCCAGATCGAACTACGACTTCTCGGTGATAAGAGCTTTACCTTTGAGCTATTGAGGCTTTGAGTGGTTGGTTTGGACCCTTGGATCGTGGAAACCTACCTTACAAAGCCATCACAGTATAAGCCCCATAATTTGCTACCATATTCTACTTATGGTAGAAGCAAATGTTTGCGGTTTTCGTTCTGGCAGGTGGCTTCGGCCGTGGCTAGTTACCACATCACCGGCAAAGACGAACCCCTAAGCTATTTAGCGTTCTGGTACGATGTCGTGTAGAAACCGGGTTTGGCTTCATATCCTCCTCCTGTGGTGATACAATCTAAGATAGAAGCGAGCTAACTTGTTAGGAGTAGGATGACAATCCACACCCCTTTCGTTTTCTACACGACATCGTACAGGAACGATAATCGCTTGGCGGTACGTCTTTACCGAATGGTAACTAGCCACGGCCGAAGCTTCCCACCAGAAAATTGTAAATGAGGTATGTCTGGCTATCGCAAGCTCATAGTACAATTGTATGTCCAGTAATTATTATAACGACAAAATAAACTGTCATTATTTATCTTAATACAATTTTACTGCTCGGTTAAACTCGTAAATCGCATCTCCGAGCAATTAAGGTCTTATCCTGGATTAAACGAAAAATTGAACTTTTCTCGTTTACCCACTGTTGTTAAATAATTTACGTTAAAACAAAATTATTACCCCTGTCATAACTCACGTATTAAAAGATAACCATTAGTCTTAAGTTAAGCCGTAAACTGAAATTATATTTTTTTTAAAACAAAATGCAAATCCATACTAATATTATAAATGTGAAAGTGTGTGTGTTCTGTCTGTTTGGATAGAAGCAGGCTTTACTTTGCGGAAGTTCATCATGAATATATAATAATTTATTTATTTATTATCTCCAAAAAAAAAATCACGTCAATTCGTATATAATATTTTGCTATTACCCGCGAAAATCCGACGATCCCATGCGACAATGTCACCCAGGTCCAACAAAATACTCTCTACGTACGTTTCATGGATTCGTCGGCCTTTCGCGGATAATTGCAAAATAATCAAATTATTATATATTCTGTCTGTTTGTTTTTCCGTCTTTCACGGCAAAACGTAGCGACGAATTGACGTGATTTTTTTAAGTGGAGATACTTGCTCATAGTTGAGAGGATGGATAGTGATATAGGCTACTTTTTGTCTCTTTCTATGTTTTTTCTTACTTCTTTTTATTATATACCTATTACATGTGAAATTAGAAATAGAAGGGTTTGAAAGTTTACATCGATATTCACGCGGGCGAAGTCGCGGGCGTCCGCTAGTACAGCAATACAACTAAGTTTACTTAGACACAAAGATTTGTGTGTTGTTCGTTGGATTTATAAGATAAGTTACTTAGGTCATTGCCTACTTTTACGAGTACGTTCTTAGAATTTCAATTTACTCGTAGTAAAAGGCTGCTACACCTTATTAATGGGAAGGACGATGTCGTCGAGGAAATTAATTATTGCGTGCGGTAATCCTGTACTAAAGAATGCCTATAAATATAATAATTATTTTTATTTATTATAGTAGGTATCTACTAAAAGATTTTACATATTTCTCAACAGAAGTATGTAAAATGTTTTTTTACCTATTAATATTGCATAATTATGTTATATTCTTAATTATGTTATATTCTTAATTAAGATGGGTAGATTTCGAACATAGAGGCTCAGAATACAAAATAACACCATAGAGGTTACAAAACCCTTTGTTCGGCTAGTTACCTAAGCCATTAGGCTAGCTAGCCCTTGCCTTCAACCATTTTTCATAAGAGCGCAGCGTTCTCATCCTCCGAGGTACGTTTGCACCACGTTCCACTGAAATGCTTTTAGAAATATCCAGACCACCTGTAATTGTTATATGTTTAAACGGTAAAATAATGACGTCCTTAATAAGTGGGAAAACTCCGTCGCCATTGGACGATATTTATTTCTATTTATTGGTCGCATGTTAGCACCACATTGCGACCAACTAGATAATCTCGTGAAGAGAAATGTAAAATTTTCAACCAATTGCGGTGCTATATAAATAGAAATAGCTATCTCATTCATTGACGAAAGTGATGGTGGGAGTGGGACAACTTGGACGCTTTGCGTATTTATAATCAAAGCTTGGACGATATTTTGTATATTTCTCTTCACTTGGTGGCATGTTAGCATCACAGCTTAGGAGAGTAGGTACTCTCCTATCTCCTCCATAGCTCTGCATGGTTTCAGAAAAGCTAAAATGAAAGTTCACACAGCCTCCAGACATGCAATAATCAATATACTGAGCGCAGAATTTACATTAATATGACAAGAGTCAATTTCCTCTGTACAGTTCGTTGTCAAAGGCCTCATTAAGCAAATATTTCCCGACATTCGATAGAGTGCACACGCTTCGAGCGGTAATTTTCATCGGCTGATAAAGCTAGCGAATGTACATTCATAATTATAATTATTTTTATATCACTCGGTCGTGGAATGAAGATTAAACAGCAATGTGAAACAAAATTATAATTCACAACAAGAACAATTTATTAACAAATTCATCAAAACGATCCCACAATTAATCCTATCCTACTTCCTACTAATATTATAAACGCGAAAGTTTGTATGGATGTTTGGATGTATGTTTGGATGTTTGTTACTCTTTAACGCCGCTACTACTGAAGCGATTTGGCTAAAATTTGGAATGTAAATGGATTTTACTCTGGATTAACAGATAGGCTACTTTTTATCCCAAAAAATCCATAGTTTCCCGAGATTTGTGAAAAGTGATGATTTTAATGATATGAATTTTTGTTTGAAACTCTTTCACGCCTCGACTACTTAACCGAATTCGCTGAAATTATGGTATTGAGATATGTTATGGCATGAATTAACACATAGGCTACTTTTGATCCCGGAAAAATCCATGGTTTCCGAGGGATTTGTGAAAAACTAAATATGAAGTCGTGGGCGTCCGTTAGTTAAGCTCTAAAATAATCACAAAAGGTACGGAACAATGAATTTACAACACCTGAATAGCACTTCATCATCATCATTATTAACAGCCGATGGACGTCCGCTGCTGGACATAACTGGACTGCCTCTTGTATGGACTTCCAAACGAAACGGTCTCGAGCCGCCAGCATCCAGCAGCTCTCTGCAACCAGCTTGATATCCTCGGTCCACCTAGTGGGGGATCGACCAACACTGCGCTTTCCGGTGCGGGGTCGCCATTCCAGCATCTTGGGACCCCAACGTCTTCGAACTATTTATGTGGCCTGCCCAATGCCACTTAAGCTTCGTGTACAATACAAACTCATACACCCACTCTTTGAAAACACGCTATTCTTAGGGCACCTCATTACCAGTAGAGCCTTGAATAGAATATCAATGATAAAATACCTTTGTACCGTACCTATTTCAGCAATGCGAAGCAATATCTCTCTCTACATAATTGTGCGATGCAAATTCACTGCACCTTCCAAGACATTTTTATTGCGAGGAAAGAGTTAATAACGTTTTATGTAACATTTAAAGCAATTGAAATGTTGAGTCTATTCTACCTGGAAACTTAACTGACGGCTGAGGACAGACGTTTTATAATAATCATCATTATCATATTCGGCTCACTGTTGAGCTCGAGTCTCTTCTCAGAATGAGAGGGGTTAGGCCAATAGTCCAATACGCCGGATTGGCAGACTTCACACACGCAGATAATTAATAAAACTCCCTGGTATGCAGGTTTCCTCACGATGTTTGTCCTTCACCGTTTGAGACACATGATATTAAATTTCTTAAAATGCACACTGAAAAGTTGGAGGTGCATGCCCCGGACCGGATTCGAACCTACACCCAAGCCCACTGCAGGATGAAATTGGGCCTTAAACCCACACACCAACCCAGTAGGAGGATTTTGCCTGTTTGATCACGATATTTCTAGTAATAATTAAATATTGGATAGTACACCTATGATAACAATTTGCTTCAAAAAAATATTTAATTTCACTTAAATTATTAAATATTTGTGGGTATACCTACTCGTCTACACCAAGATTCAGGGAAATTATTAAATAAGAGCTCATCGGTAATTGAATAATGTTAGCCATCATCTATCAATGTCAATATTTTATAAAAGTCACTGTTTTAAGATTGATGACTCGATATGCGCAGATTGCTCGTTTCAAAATACATCACAATATCTATGCGGCAGTTTATTTGCCAATATTCAGTAACGTAAAGTTTTTCATGTACCTTAGATAAAATATGGTAGCAGTATATCTTCAGTGATACGTTACCTTAATACCTATCTAAAGCTGACAATTAGCATATTAAAAAAAAAAACTAAATCACGCTCAGCAAAATTTAGGGCCAGAGAAAAAATCACTTAACGTAGAATCATAGTTACACAAGGTTCTAATAAAGGTATATAATAAAGGCATAAAGGTATAAATAAAGGTAAATAATAAAGGTATATATAATAATAAAGGTACATATAATACCATTGATAGAAATAACCAGAAAACGTGTACACAAGGTCGGGCACAGTTCATAGAAACCTCTTGCAGTTATAAGTACCAGTTGCTCCTCTTACGGCAAAACGCGATCAGCTTTAGATAATTGAATAATGCTCACTACGATCCATCACTGTCACTGCTTAAGATAAACGCCGTGATGTGCGCAGGTTGCATACTCCATGACAAGCTTTTCTTTACAAACAATACAGCTATGTTTACGAGCCGTGATAGCCCAGAGGATATAACCTTTGCTTTCGATTCGGAGAGCGTAGATTCTAATCCAGCTCGGAGCATGCACCTCCAACTTTTCAGTTGTGTGCATTTTAAGAAATTAAATATCACGTGTCTCAAACAGTGAAAGAAGAGCATATTAAGAAGAGATACAGTGGTGACAAGTAATAAAGTTAATTATTGGATAGAAGCAGGCGTTACTTTGCGAAAGTTCATCATGAATATATAATAATTTATTTATTTTGCTATCATCCGCGAAAAGCCGACGAACCCATGTGACAACGTCATCCAAGTCCGAAGAAATACTCTGTTGACTCTACAACTTTGCAATTGCACGTTGTAGAGTCAACATCTCCTGAGGATGCTCCGGTTTCGGGGTGAAACGTACGTAGAGAGTATTTTGTCGGACCTGGGTAACGTTGTCGCATGGGTTCGTCGGCTTTTCTCGGATGATAGCAAAATATAGTAGATTGTTATACAAGGGGCTAAAAAGACCCATTATATACGAGGTATTTTTAGGGCCTGAGACGTAAGTCGAGGGCCGCCTAAATAGAAACCGAGTATATAATGGGTTTAGCCCCACGTGTTACACTCTGCTTTTCACTACGATTGCGAGAAAATAAAATAATTTAGTTCAATATTCAATGATTTATTTAATTGAAAATTAAATGTACAAAGTCTACAATTTTGGATATTAAGGGAGATGCTTTTACCCGGCAACATAATTTCCGACTAATGTAAAGATGAATAACGAGTATATGAGGTAAACGTGGGAGATAATAGTTCAAAAAACTCCTTTCGTAAGTGAATCCATTTGTTTTCTTCACTTATTAAATTTTTCGTAGGTAAGTATTTAAGTAAATGCGTCTGGACTTTGATGGTAACAGATTGAAAATTTTATCCATCTCCAAATTAGGATCACCATTCTCAGTAGATAAAGACACCAATAACAATTAATGTTGAAATATATGAAAGTTACGGTCACAAATTTACAATTATTTTCTGAAATAAATCAAGTGTGTATTATTTGTTTTTTAAATTCTCGCTTTTTAATTTTATTTTTTTTCACATGAGAAAAAGGCAAAGGTATTACACCGTAAAGGATTTCCCATGTCTTCAATAAAAATTAAATAAAAAAATGAACGCATTTCACAGACAAGAACGCTGCATTTATTTCGAATTTAAAGTTTTTTATTTATTTTTCAAAACAATCAGAGCCTTACCTATAATGATTCAATTTTCGAATAAAACCTCCTCCGTTTTATAGTAGGCTAGTACTCGTAACAGACAAGAATTAAAAAAACAAAATTACTTTAGCCCCTAGAGGCTAATATGCTTGTTTAACCCCGCTGTGGCGTGGTAATATGACAGTGTTTTTGAGCAAGAGTAGTGAAAAATAAATTATTATATGTAAAGTTAATTAACGTCAATGTTTAAGTGTTAAAACTACTTCATATTTTACACAAACGACATCGGTTACATCGTCATAATCGCTTACTGCCAAAACTTTATGTACTCGTGCAAACACGCACCCTTACTTTCCTTAAGTTTTCTCGGATGACACCTTTCCGTCTACTTATTTCTCTAAGTTAATGGCTTTTACCTACGCGTGGAAACATCTCAATTTGTATCGTAACTTTTGACGACTTCCTCACCAAAGGAAAGCCTAGCCATAAAACTCACGTTAACAGCTGCTTTAAAATTTCTTTTTTATATTCAGTTACAAGTTAGCCCTTGACTACAATCTAACCTGCAGGGTTATTATGTAACTCAGTGTAACATTAAGACAATCAGTCACTACATAAAATTTTATTAATGAAGATAATACTTAAATAGGCTAAACTTATTATAAAAATAAAATATAAGGAAATACCAATACAACTACAACTACAAAATTAAAATAAATTAAAATTAAAACTAATACCTAAAAATATTTATCAAAATTTGCCGCCCTTGGTAGGGTGCCCATCACGCAGACAGCATTCCCGCGTTGAATTGCGATTGAAATTCTTTGCGCGAGAAAGCTGCCCGCCCGAGGGTCGCCTGTTGCCTCTCTGAGGCGTTTGCCGATCTCCTTGTGGAGAGTCAGAGCGCTCCTGCCCCACGGGCCTAGTGTCTCGACGCCAAACGGGACGAATTCATATTGGGCGCCGAGACAACTGTATTTAAGAAACTTTTGACGCTCCCGCATGTCTGCCGCCGCCCCGCCATGTCTGCCGGTCGACTGGATGTATGAAGCAGCTAAAGTGTCTGCACAGGTGGCGTCCCACACCAGCGCGCGACCCATACTCCAGGGAATTAATGACATCCCGTCGGGACGCTTGCCATCGTTGCGCACGATCTGAGGCTCCAGAACGGCAGGTACGTTAGCATTGACGAGCGCCCTTCTAAGTCACTACATCGTTTTTCATCGTATTTTCGGTTTTGCAATCGTCTAACATTGTGTTTTCAACGAAATTACATAATTATCGTCATTTTACATAAAGTAAAACATACATACAGCCGAACGTAGAACCTCCTCCTTTTTGGAAGTCGGTTAATTAGTATAGTCGTGGTAGTAGCCGATATTAACGTTATTTCAACGAAATGACATAATTATCGTCATTTTACATAAAGTAAAATTAGTATAGTCGTGGTAGTAGCCGATAGTAACGTTATTTCAACGAAAAACTAGTATTTACGTAATTCCATTGAAATAATCATGATAAATCATCGTAGAAATGAAAAATCATTACGCGTTGATGAAAAATGGTATAGTCAAGGTTATTTCGTTGAAATGACTATTTTAGATGATCACTAAAATGAAAATACGATGAAAAACGATGTAGGGACTCATTAATTGAAAGGTACACCGAGTTACATAATACGCCTGCTGATCGTAAGTGACGACTCAATCTAAGATGGGATCTAAAGCTTGTTAGCAGGATGAAAATCCACAATCGGTTTCTACACGACATCGTACTGGAACGGTAAATCGCTTGGCGGTACGTCTTTGCCGGCAGGGTGGTAACTTGCGACGGCCGAAGCCTCCCACCAACCAGACCTGGACCAATTAAAAGAACCTCAATCGGCCCAGACGGGGATCGAACTCAGGATCTCAGGATCAGGTAAGTAGGTAAAGTCCGATGCATACATTATGACATCTTGGAAATTAGCTGCGGCTTTCGCTACACGCAAGTTGTAGACGTAAAATACGTTGTAAAATCAAGACGCATGAGGCACATTAAAGTTATGAGGCAACAGCGGGCGGGGGGCGAGGTGCAGCGCTGCGTCGCTACGTTCCGCTGATACCTAAAATTTTGTAATGAGCATCTTTACGCACGATATTCCGAAACGTCATAAACTTGGTATCGTACCATACAACTACTAAATTTACAACTATCAAATAAGTATTTTTCAACTTATCATTATCAGCCAATATAAACGGACTACTACATGGCCAGGCATAAGCTAATGATAATAACTGGGTCCGACGGATGTACGTGCTTCTTGATGCCCAGGGGTGTAGCATCACCAACTCACATAGGACTCGAACCCAGAACCACAAAATACGAAGCAAATATGCTAACCATTGAGACCAACGAGAGAGTTTTCAATTCACTTATTTCTTATCAATAAGGCAATTGGAAATCAGCCGTCTAAAATCCCTATTGAAATGAACTATTTCAATATAAAGTCTTTGATAACTGAAATATCTTGAATAGTCAACTTTTAATTGAATCACGTAGCAGCTCTTTCTCATCACGTTTGAAACAGGTTTGAATTTTTTCCAATTTAAAACTCTTAACTAAACCTATCCATACTGGTAGACGTAGTACTTAGCTGAGTTACTTAAGTAAACTTGTTCGTAGTTTGTAATATGCTGGAAGTTTCTGTAGGTCGATACGCTGTGTTTTTTTATTTAGAGATCTTGAGTTTTAACAAACATAATATATTCTAAATCATAAATAATGTTTTACACCGACACTTTGTCATAATATATTTAAAAAATTGGAATATAAAAATAAAAATTGGATAGAAGCAGGCGTTACTTTGCGGAAGTTTATCATGAATATATAATAATTTATTTATTTGCTATCATCCGCGAAAAGCCGACGAACCCATGCGACAACGTTATCCAGGTCAGACAAAATACTCTCTACGTACTTACTTACTTTACTTACTTACTTACTTACGTACGTTTTCGTACTACGTACGATGATAGCAAAATAAATAAATTATTATAAATAAAGTTAATTAATATCAATGTTTAAGTGTTAAAATTATTTCATATTTTACACAAACGACATCGTATACACAGTCATAATCGCCACACCTACTGCCAAAACTTTGTATACCTACTCGCGCAACACGCACCCTTACTTTCCTTAAGTTTTCTCGGATGACACCTTTCCGTCTACTTATTTCTCTAAGTTAATGGCTTTTACCTACACGTGGAAACATCTCAATTTGTACCGTAACCTTTGACGACTTCCTCACCAAAGGAAAGCCTAGCCATAAAACTCACGTTAACAGCTGCTTTAAAATTTCTTTTTTTTATTCAGTTACAAGTTAGCCCTTGACTATAATCTCACCTGCAGGGCTATTATGTAACTCAGTGTAAGTTGTTGTGTTAAGACAATCAGTCACTACATCGTTTTTCATCGTATTTTCGGTTTTGCAATCGTCTAACATTGTGTTTTCAACGAAATGACATAATTATCGTCATTTTACATAAAGTAAAATTAGTATAGTCGTGGTAGTAGCCGATAGTAACGTTATTTCAACAAAAAACTAGTATTTACGTAATTCCATTGAAATAATCATGTTAAATCATCGTAGAAATGAAAAATCATTACGTGTTGATGAAAAATGGTGTAGTCAAGGTTATTTCGTTGAAATGATTATTTTAGATGAACAGTAAATCGAAAATACGATGAAAAACGATGTAGGGACTCATTAATTGAATGGTACACCGAGTTACATAATACGGCTGCTGATCGTAAGTGAAGACTCAATCTAAGATGGGATCTAAAGCTTGTTAGGAGGATGAAAATCCACACTCCTTTCGGTTTCTACACGACATCGTACTGGGACGGTAAATCGCTTGGCGGTACGTCTTTGCTGGCAGGGTGGTAACTTGCCACGGCCGAAGCCTCCCACCAACCAGACCTGGACCAATTAAAAGAACCTCAATCGGCCCAGACGGGGATCGAACTCAGGATCTCAGGATCAGGTAAGTAGGTAAAGTCTGATGCATACTTTATGACATCTTGGAAATTAGCTGCGGCTTTCGCTACACGCAAGTTGTAGACGTAAAATACGTTGTAAAATCAAGACGCATGAGGCACATTAATGATATGAGGCAACAGCGGGTGGGGGGCGAGGTGCAGCGCTGCGTCGCTACGTTCCGCTGATACCTAAAATTTTGTAATGAGCATCTTTACGCACGATATTCCGAAACGTCATAAACTTGGTATCGTACCATACAACTACTAAATTTACAACTATCAAATAAGTATTTTTCAACTTATCATTATCAGCCAATATAAACGGACTACTACATGGCCAGGCATAAGCTAATGATAATAACTGGGTCCGACGGATTTACGTGCTTCTTGATGCCCAGGGGTGTAGCATCACCAACTCACATAGGACTCGAACCCAGAACCTCAAAATCCGAAGCAAATATGCTAACCACTAAGACCAACGAGACAGTTTTCAATTCACTTATTTCTTATCAATAAGCCAATTGGAAATCAGCCGTCTAAAATCCCTATTGAAATGAACTATTTCAATATAAAGTCTTTGATAACTGAAATATCTTGAATAGTCAACTTTTAATTGAATCACGTAGCAGCTCTTTCTCATCACGTTTGAAACAGGTTTGAATTTTTTCCAATTTAAAACTCTTAACTAAACCTATCCATACTGGTAGACGTAGTACTTAGCTGAGTTACTTAAGTAAACTTGTTCGTAGTTTGTAATATGCTGGAAGTTTATGTCGATACGCTATGTTTTTCTAGAGATCTTAAGTTTTAACAAACATAATATATTCTAAATCACAAATTATGTTTTAAATTTAAACGATAGCCGACACTTTCTCTTAATATATTTAATAAATACAAATTAGTTTATGAATTTTTTTATTTAACACATAGGTATATAGGTAGTATAAAAAACAACGGGCTTCCCCTTTCATACAAACTTTCAACTCCTATTTCACCTCCTTTGATTCGATTCGATTGACATTTTCGCGACAAAAATATCCATAAATGGAGAAGAATATAATTGTAAAAAAAATACAACCAACTTCAAAACTTTAACTTACCCACGAAACTAAAAAGGGAAAAATAACATTATAATATTTTCTACCTATTGATCACTTTGATGTCGGTGCCAAAGACGAAAGAAACACATTATATTTTGGTTATAAATGAAATGTGTTTCTATTTTAAAGTCCCATTTATCTCTATAATAAAATTCATCAAAATCAATTTCGGTGACAAACAGATAGACGATCAGACTTACTTTCGTATTTATAATACTAGCTGATGCCACGCGGTTTCACCCGCGTGATTCCCATTACCGTAGGAATACGGGGATAATATACAGCCTATAGCCTTCCTCGATAAATGGGCTACTGATATATTTTTTCAAATCGGACCAGTAGTTCAAACAGACAAACAAACTCTTCAGCTTTATAATATTAGTATAGATAATATTAAGCAAGTAAATATATGAATAACAAAAATTATTAAATGAAGAAGGATAGTATAGCTTGTTGGTTATCTGGCTAATTTCCACCCCAAAATGAGTCCGGATCTAGGGACATTAAATAGTCGGCAACGGAAACCAAGTTTGCGAGTTGCTAGCTTTTATTGCGCGGGGACTCCAAAGACGTACTAGAGTTTCAAATAGGAGCTTTATTTAGTGCAGCAGACAGTGCACAACCACGATCTGAATTTCAAATTGTGCCCCTTGTTTCAAAGTGCGGGTAAACAACAAAAAGCTCAAACATTTGCGCTGCAAAAACTACATTTCGCTGCTTTATTATGTGATGGGAGATGTAATTATGGCTGAACGTTGATTCTCCATTGTGATGTTATGTTTCGTTCTATTTCAATTAGCTGATTAAAGTATCTCTCATCTATTTTAGTGGTAATACAATTGAGTGTTAATAAAGCTAAGCCTTCTAGCTAAACTATCGAAAGATTCTATTTCCTTGAGGATGGTGACTGGTATCTATACTTGTAATAAAACTGTAACGGATCCAATTTTGGCTGTTGGGAGGCTTCGGCCGTGGCTAGTTACCACCCTTCTGGCAAAGACGTACCGCCAAGCATTAAGCGTTATTCACGTTGGTTTTAATTCACAGGTAATTTTTGTTGCAGTCTATAAGCCTGGAGAGGTTCAGGCTTATTCGGATGTTTTTGAAAAATAATATTTTGAGACTCTCTTAAAATATTATTTTTAATGTTTTTCAGTGGCTTATTAAAAAAGTTTTGTCTAATAAATACTTATATTAACAAGACTGAATAAGGTAAGTTTCTCAAGGCACAAGTTTCAAAGTTAACAAGGCGTACTACCTACGCGTCCTTTCAAGTAAAACTTCAAAAGTAATATCAGTTTCTTCACAGATTCACAGAAGAGCTACTTAGTTATTGCATTCGAGAGCGGAAATGCACGGATATAAGTTTTTATTAAATTTTGATATTAGTAAATTTAGCACCACTCTAATTTTTGACAGCCTCCGTGGTGCAGTGATGCGCGATGGATTTACAAGACGGAGGTCCTAGGTTCAATCTCAGGTTGGGCTGATTCAGGTTTTTATTGGTCTACGACCAATAAAGATCTGGCTGGTAAAAGGCTTTGGCCGTGGCTAGTTACCACACTACCGGCAAAGACGTACGGCCAAGCGATTTACAATTCTGGTACGAAATCGTGTAGAAACCGAAAGAGGTGTGGATTTCATCCTCCTCCTAACAAGTTAGCCCGCTTCCATCTCAGGTTCCATCATCACTTACCATCAGGTGAGATTGTAGTCAAGGGCTAAAATGAAAAGAATAAAAAAAAATGTAACAAAGATATTCCAGAAGCTCCGCCAGAACGATATCGTTAAATCGTTTGTGTAATTTGTTTGATTTGATGTTAATCCTTTCCAGATATATATGGTGGGATATTTATCACTAAACTAGCCACTACATAGCTTTCATCATTATCATCCCATATTCGGCTAACTCTTCAGCTCGAGTCTCCTCTCAGAATGGAGGCTGGTCCAATGCGGATTGGCTTCACACACTACTAAGTCAAACTGTTTTGTCCGTTTCAGTTTACTCAATCTACTCTCTTACTATAATAATAATCAGTTATTATTCATGTTACTCATCCTAGAAAAAGAAATTCTTCGATCATTATAAATTTAATACTCTAGCATTCACTTTTCTGATCCATAAAATATATGCATAAATAATGAACTCTACATTCAATCGGGACTGAAAGTTAGCAATGCTCGAGCAATTTTATTTCTTGTGTCGGAAGTTGTTATTGGGTATTTGCAATTTTAACGACCATACTTCTGTAAAGTATTTCCAGCAGCACCGCATAATGATGCCACGATGTTGCTTGAGGCAGAACCTAGTCCTGCACTAGTTACTTTATATTTCAAACTATTAAACGACCGCGACTTCGTCGGCATGAAATTTAGCTTTCCACAAACCCCACCGGAACCATTCCCGATCGTGGAGGAATGTTGGGATGAAAAGTAGCAAATATGTTGCTCCATAATCTCATCTCATCATCAAAAATTGTTGACGAGTATATATACCTAGGACACACAATCCAGTTAGGTAGATCCAATTTTGAGACCAACCGATAAACCGTCGAATTCAACTCGGTTGGGCAGCGTTCGGGAAACTCCGTGATATCTTTTTGTCCAAAATTCCTCAGTGCCTGAAGACGAAAGTCTTCGAACAGTGCGTGTTGCCAGTGATGACCTACGGATACGGAAGCCAAATCGATTTTTAAAACTATTTAGAGCCTGTCACTTAACGTAAGTTTTCCTATTTTCTAAATATTCACCACTAAAAAATCTATTGGGTATTGAACCAAAACCTATATGAACGCAATGACTATAAGAGCAGTAAGTACATAACGAAATATTTTGTTAAAATCATAAAGCCACTCGAAACAAATTATGGAACATTTAATTATTGGGCTCGGTATTCTAAAATGTTTATTGAAATTATTTCAATATGTTTTCGTATTATAGCGTAAATAATAAAGGCATGCCTAAGGCTTCGTGAATAATGAGAGCCAATTACGAACCTTCGCGTGAACCACCTTTTGAGATTAATAATATTGAAAGGTAGAACGCGATATTATCATTATTATAATATAATTTATTTATTGCGAATTAAATTTATAATTTATTTCTATATATTGGCATCATGAATCATAGGCATACTATTATCAAATGAACCTAATGAACAGCAATCAATCACAGCAACCCGGATTCAGGATCAGGACCCCGTTCTCCTAAAGGAGAGTCTTAAATCGAGAGATTGAATCTGGTGGAAAATTTTGGGTAGGTATTTGAGACAAGCTGACTTGCGAGCTTGAGCTTGTTTTGTACTTCTACTAGCCTGGTCTACAGTTATGTGCTAGGGTAGCATAGGAGAGGTACAGGTCAAGTTTTTAACTTGACTCAACAGTCTTAATGACAGGGCTCACTAAATAAACACCTTTCGGTTCCAGGTATAGCCGACAGTGCTCTGTGCAGAGCGTGCATGGAGTAAGAAGAAACACCGGCGGCCTACTAGCGAGCTCGGTTGGGTGGAGTGACTCAGAGGGGGCACCAAATGAACCTACGTACAACGGCCAACTTTTAATGGCCAAGTTCGGAAAAGGCCCAGGAAAGATGAAGAAAAACTAAACTAAAAATACCTACTCAAAATATCCACCAACTCTCGGACCGTATGAAATGACGTAAATGAACAGCCGGCTAGCAGTAAGCGAGGTGTCGCCTGGTGGACGGCAAGGTGGTCCACGGCGTTAGATGAAATCTGTCTTTTATTCTTATTTGTATGAAATGAGGGTTACATAGAAAATGGTCTACGGAAGGAGAACGTCAGTCATGTTAGACCGATAATAATTAAACGGTAAAGGCAAAATTCCCAAACAGTCACCGAATTCAGCTGCAACGCGCGTCGTAAATTTTATAAACAAAACATTTTCGAGGGAAATTAAAATGTCCCGTTGTTCGAAAAATCAAAAGCGACGGTGCGCTCGGCAAATGGGAAAAGTTCAAGTGTTGGCAACGTTAGCACGAGGGTGTGCTGTCATGACAGGAAAAGCCCTCCGTCAATATGTCCCGAAACTTTTTCCTGACTATATTTTCCGTATTTTTCTCTATCTTGTTTTCACTGATCTATTCGCGTAGATTTAACTGATTTTTATAAAAGGCATACTCCTGAAAATATCCGACAAATTCAAATTCATTTATTCAGAATATATCCACTGGGCTATCACGGCTCTTTCGTTCACGGCATTCTTGTAAAGACACTAAAAGCATTTTCGAAGCGACGACAGTAAACGTGTCCCATCTAAGAGATTACCTTTCTTTAATTCAAATATATTTCTAGAAAACTGCAAATCTATCGATTAAAAAAATAATCGTGAATGGCAAGTTATGTAACAAAGTAACAATATTTCGTTGGAAGCCTTTGAAAGCTCATGAAAGAACTTTGTATGCAAAACTGATGCAGAACTCACTAGGACACTCGCAACAATACACATCGAAATTGACGCCGTATGTAACTCATTTTATTTATCGAATCATATTTTACTGAAACCTTGTAATAAGGACATTTTTTTTAATAAAAAGGACACGAAGCGAACACTTGATATTCATCATCATCATCATATCAGCCGATGGACGTTCACTACAGGACATATGCCTTTTGTATGGACTTCAAAACATCACGATCCTGAGCCGCCTGCATCCAGCGAATCCCTACGACTCGCTTGATGTCGTCAGTCGGTGGGGGGTCGACCAACACTGCGCTTTCTAGTGCGGGGTTGCCATTCCAGCCCAGCACCTTGGTACTCCAACCGTCATCGGCTCTTCGACCTATGTGCCCCGCCCATTGCCACTTCAGCTTCGCGACTCATTGAGCTAAGTCAAAAGTATAGTCTTTAAAGTCTAAGTTCTTCTGCGGATCATTTCTGATTCGATCACACAGAGATACTCCAAGCACACCTCGTTCCATCGCCCCCTGTACACTTGACATTGGTTATTTAAAGTCTCTTGCCCTTACGTAGGTAGGTACGTTGCTGTTCAATAATCGAAGGACCGTAATAGATATTAATTTTGCTGGGTAATTTTCAAGGGGTAGTGTTTACGCCTACAGTAGTTCAAAATCCGTAATTACCAATAATGAATTCAAACAATTTTTGTTCACGCTATTTAATGTATTTAAGTTTCAAGTAATAAATTGACTATAACAAAGTTGTTTTCAATGAAATTTGTATTTTGTTTAACAAAATTTAATCCTTTGAAATAGTTCTAATTAATAGATAAAGCTTAAAACATTACTTAACTTAGATATAATCTCGATGTAGCCAAAGTTAGCATTGGAAGTAGATATCTGTTTGAAGCAAACCCGCATCCAAAGTACGAATCGATTGAAAGCACCCGTTAACTAAGTTTACAACAAGAAGCTACTTTTAAAGAAACTTTAGTTTCAATGCGTTGACAAATAATAAGAACTGTACCTACGACCACTACGATTGTAAATGTAGAAGAAGAATACTATTTAATTAATTGGAATCGTTATAAAATACGAGTATAAAGGGGTGCAAATATTCGCACAGTGAAATATAAATAATTAGTTATTTATATCTTTTTTAAGGATCACAAGAATATCAATTTTGGGAATGCCGAAATTGATTTCTATAATTACTCTTCATAGTATTTTGGAGATAACACAATATTACTAAAACAAAAAACGGAATCGAATAATTTTGAGACGCGAGGAAAAACGTCAGCCAAATTAGAAAGAATGGCTGTCAACAAAGCGACCAGGTCCAAATCCAAATCTTTCACGATTTCGTCTAAAGACTTTGAACTACAGATAACGAGTCTCGAACGAGAACGTTGCCATAATCCAAACACATCAATATACAGATCTCTCTAAACCATATTTGAAGTTGGCCTTTCATTTCTATTTATTTAGAAGCACTAGTGTGTTTAGGTAAACAAATGGTTTTCAGTTATCCAAGAGATATCACAGTATCATCGTATGGACGTTGTTTGTGGATTTGCATACTTTGCCTTTGATGCCCTTTGTGCCGTGTTTAAGTAAAGCTCGGTAAATGCAGTCGGTTCGGAAATATGATGCGGAATATATGGATAAGATTTGCTTTGATATGGAACTCGCTGTTTGGCTTACTTACTTTTATAAGATATCTACTTTGATATCTTTAAAGCTTAACTTTTAAATGCAAATCCTTCATGTACAGATTTCTTATTTAATGTTTTATTTAATTTAGAGGTTTTGGTGGGATGAGCAAGACTCTGTTTGCGTGCGTGTAGACTAGTCTGTACTGATATTTAGTTAATTTTAATTACATACATAGTCTTATTAAATTTAATAAAATACAAAGAAATACTATACGTCCTTCGTGGCGCACTGTGGATTTACGGAGGTCCTGGGTTCGATCCCCGGCTGGGCCGGTTTACTTAATTGGTCCAGGTCTGGCTGGTAGGAGGCTTCGATCGTGGCTAGTTACCACCCTACAGACAAAGACGTACCGCCAAGCGATTTAGCGATCCGGTACGATATCGTGTAGAAACCGAAAGGAGTATGGATTTCATCCTCCTCCTAACAAATTAGCCCGCTTCCATCTTAGATTGCATCATCACTTACCATCAGGTGATATTGTAGATCAAGGGTTAACTTATAGAGAAAAAAAAAACACTGTCTCCTCTTAGTCCTTAGTCCACCACGCTGACCCAATGCAGATTGGCAGACTTCACACACGTACAGAATTGAGAAAATTCTCAGATATGCAGGGTTCTCACGATGTTTTTCCTGCATCGTTTGAGACACGTAATATTTAATTTCTTCACGGTAATCAAGGCCGCCAGTAGTAACTACTTACTTTCAACTACATAGTTTTAATATCTAAGTAATATCAGACATCGAAAACTTTTATATTAATTAAGTACTAAAGTAAAAGTGTAAATTACCTTCCTCTTCATATTATAGGACGAACATGTTAGAGATACTAAATGTGGAGAAAGCTTTAGTCTAGCAATTCACTTAGAAGTTGGTCGACAATTTTAATGAGCACTTTGCACGAGAACTCATGATTGAGTTATTCAAGGAATGATAAATTTTGATACTCTTACTATTTTCCTAAAGATGTGTAGAATCAATTTAAGACATAACATTATATTGTTTATCTGCATACTATTCCCGAGGATATGACAGGATAAAAAGTCAATCAATAGAAAGTTAATAAAGGGATTATGGTTTTTCGGGCTATCAATATTTTTTGGTATTAATATCATCCAGATTAATTTAGCCATTCTAGGTTTATAAATTCTTGAGAGGCACGGCCTGGGAAAATAATAAGTTTATTTTCTTTGAGATTTCTTTGCAAGATTTATGATATGCTCATGTATTCATGACCAGTTTATTTTTTCTCGTACAATATTAACTTCTTCTAACTGCGAAAGTTCAGCGGTTATGGTCAATAAATATTGTGCCCTAAGGTGCTTTGCAGAAAAAGCAATACCATAACTTGGGCCGAAGTAATAGGTAGGGAGCTCTAACGATAGGAGAAGTTATATTTTTTTACTGTTTATGCGTCTAAAACAAAGCCTTTTCAGCTTGCTAATAAGCAAGGGCGCCCTCTTTTAAAAGTTCAAAAGTGATATTCGAACTCGGAAAACGGAGACTTTGTTCTGTTTACCTTTGGGATAAACGTCGTATGAATGTCTCTTAGGTTAAGCTACTGTTACACGTGCTCATTTCAAGCACGAAAGCATGCTATTATTGAGCAGTTGCTACTTATTAGCATGTGTAACACAACATTGCTAATAATGAGCATGCTTATTTCGAGCTCGTT
This sequence comes from Bicyclus anynana, assembly GCF_947172395.1. Lineage (NCBI taxonomy): Eukaryota > Metazoa > Arthropoda > Insecta > Lepidoptera > Nymphalidae > Bicyclus > Bicyclus anynana. The sequence goes on along the minus strand of NC_069089.1, from coordinate 5,628,616 downwards.
CAAAAATCAACAGTCGTGCGATTTATGAGCATGCTACTTGCTGCGCGGGTGAAAGGCGGCGTGCTTTTAGCGCGTCTGAACAGGTTTGCTTATTAAGTAAGCTAGTCGATCAGCATTGATATACTGTATTCTCTTCACCTTCATCTCTCCCTGTCTAACACGATACTATAGACAGAGAGCGATAGATACGTAATTGATGTGTAATTGGTATGTTTGCTTTGAGCATGCTTATTCAGGAGCATACTTAAAAATAGCATGCTTGTTGTTGGCAATTAATGTAAACTGATGATAAGCATGCTCGTACGGAGCATACTTAATATCACGTTTTTTAGCATGCTATTTTAGAGCATGTGTAATGTGTATTGCATGCTAATAAGTAGCAACTGCTCAATAGTAGTGCTTGAAATGAGCATGTGTAACAGTAGCTTTACTCTGGAAACTCTGTTTAACATTTTGGTGTATTCACATAAGGTTACATGTGGTAGCAATATTTGCAAATGTAACTGATGGCTCCATAGAGGTACCTATAAATTTCAATATATTGCTTTATAAAGTAAATTGAGGATGAACCACGCGCGGTTTCACCACTGACCCGGATGAATCTATTATATTGCGTTCATAGAAAAGCTGATGTGATCGAAATATTTGTAACTTTGTCGGGCTTCAATGACTTTACCTAGGTCGATAAAATTTGGCACAAAGATAGATAAAAGGCTAGTATTCTTACTACTCACTTATTATACTTTTCCCGATATCCTAATAGGAGAGAAGTTGGATCTGCGTGAGTGAAAACCGCGGGATGCATCTAGTTATTTATATGTATGAGAGCGCAATTCCTTTCCGCTTTATTAAAACTTTTAAATTGGACTTGCAATGTAAATGACTATTCTTGTAACAATATCAGTTGCTGTTACAAAATGAAGCTGGACCAAATATTGTGAAACATCGAGTTTGGGAAATGCAAATGTTTTGAGCTTTTCAACGTCGCGTCGGTCCTCGTTAGTTTCAAAACGGAGGCACAATTATAAATCCAAATCGGGGCATCACTGTCACAGTCCTACAATGCCAAATATTTTACTAGATGCAATCTGAATTAAGTTTGTTATGCAATACAATCGTTCGTTTTCGTCACTGTCTAAGCTACCTCAAACATTTTATGGTCCATATTGTAATTAACTTTTGCTTGAAACACTTGGGTTTATGGTGAAAAACTTGAACGATCTTTGATCCCTAGGCTTGCAAACCAAAGCGTGGTACTTACCAAAGTTTTTGTTGTGTTATTGGTTATCAGTTAACATTTACGCTGTATCCATGTATATAAGCCAAATATACGAGATATTTGGCTTTTTCAGGAAGTTTCCCAGTTTTTTGGTAAGTTAGTAGGTATTTGCCTTAATGCAGATAAAGGCAAATACTAACTTACCAAAGCATATTAGATGTAAAAAAAAAACCCTACAGTAACTACATAGATCATATACAGCCATATTGTAATAACACACTTACATACAGTACATACTCGTAGGAATATCTAGAGAGATCCGATTCATTCCAGAATCTTCAAATAATTTTTAGGATACAATTTCCATGTCTATCCAATAACAGACTTTTGAACCCCTGTGAATGTACGAGTAAGTTGATACGAGATCGTCGTCGAATAATTTATATCTACGAGTACAATTCAAAGGGATTTTATTGAAGGTACTCGTTTGATCAATGTGTAAAATAGTCTCAAGAGAGAATCATTTCTCTCTACGTGAATCAATCGTATGAGGTAAACGTGTTCAAGCTTTATCGCGCCTTATTACACGTGCCTTAAATAGTTACCTACATTATTTTTGACATCATCATTATCATTATCATTATTTTTGACATCATCATTGAATATAGGTTGAGCCTCGTGCTCAAGCATCTCGTGCGAGTTTGAGGATTGGCAGACTTCACACACGTAGAGAATTAAGAAAATTCTCAGGTACACGGACACGTGATATTTAATTTCATAAGATACACATAACTGAAAAGTTGGAGGTACATACGCTCTCCGAATTGAAGGCATAGGTCATATCCACTGGAACCAGCGGGAGGTCGATTAATACCGCACTTTACAATGCGCTGTTCTTCTGCGGATTTCCTCAATTCTGATTCGATCACGCAAAAACTTCGAGCAAACCCATCATTAGATGTACTGAGGATATCAAGCGGGTTGCAGGGAGCCGCTGGATATCCGTTTTGTTTGAAAGTGACTATATTAAACAATGAAAATCCTATCGTCTGGTAAGTGATGATGCAATCTAAGATGGAAGCTGGCTAACTTGTTAGGAGTAGGATTAAAATACACACCCCTTCCGATTTCTACAAGACATGGTACCGGAGCTCTAAATCGCTTGGCGGTACGTCTTTGTCGGTAGGATGGTAACTAGCCACGGCCATAGCCTCCCACCTCTGACCTGGACCAATTAAGAAAACCTCAATCGGCCCAGCCGGGGATCGAACCCAGGACCTCCGTCTTGTAAATCCACTGCGTATACCACTGCGCCACGGAGGCCGTCAAATACATTACAGCCGAACAACGAACCTCCCTCTTTTTGGAAGTTAGTTTTCATGTATAAAGTTTAATGATTTTGTTGTAAAGGCAAAAATAAACGTTTTGAAAGCTAAATACGAAACCTCTATCAAGCAACCTTAGTACCTATCTGATAAAGCGATCTTATAAAGTGGGAGGATTATGTTTCCATACTGATAAAAAAGTTGTTAGATATTCTCACTCTCGATTCGGCTTTAAACCGAAGTTGAGAAAAGCTCGCAAGATTGCTTATGAGTTTGTTTTAAGTTTAAGTTTCTAGTAGATTCATATTCTTAAAAATATCACTAACTTACTTAACTTTACACTTACTTAATATTAGAAATGAAGTCTTATAATATAAAAATGAATCGCTAAATGTGTTGCTAAGCGCAAATCTCGAGAACAGATGAACCGATTTGGCTAATTCTTCTTTTAGAATATTCTTTGAAGTACGACGACACGACGAGAGAGATAGAGGTAGGGTTTGGGTAGGATTAGAATTGGATAGGAAATAACTCAAAGGGAAGCTTGACAGGGTCCGCTAGTACCTTTATATTTTTAGGTCTATAATTTTTTAATTTATATTATTTATACTTACATACGAGTACATACACATGTAAGAATTAACTGTCATAGCAGTGCAAAAGTATATATAGGACTTCATAACTTTTAATGGAAAACAAGCCACAACAATAAAGTGTATAAATATTATACGTACATTCAATGTTATTCAGGGTGCTAAAAAGTAAAGTTCATTATTTCTTTTGTAGTCAGGGTCTTATGGATTCAATTTGCAGTAACTTCACATCGCACGAAGTTCCGAAGCATAAACATATATTTGGTATGGAATGATTACGACACTCGTAAAATCGGAGATAGGTATAAAAGTTCAAGTACCTACCTATATATTTGAAGAGGTTCTATGTACTATGGTACTATGTACATATATTTTGATGCTATTGTTCCTGTTTGAATTTGTAAATGTCGTACAGTGCCGTGAGCCGTGATATCCCTCTGGATATTACCTCTGCCTCCGATTCCGGCTGGCGTAAGTCCGAATCCGGTCCGAGACTTTCAACTTTTCATTTATGTGCATTTAAAAATTATATATCACGTGTCTCAAACGGTGAAGAAAAGCATCCTGAGGAAACCTGCATACCTTAGAATTTTCTTGATTCTTTACGTGTGTGAAGTCTGCCAATTCGCATTGGGCCAGCGTGGTGGACTATAAGTATTGGCCTAACCTCTCTCGTTCTGAAAAAGATTTTTTTTTTTTTATTCTTTACAAGTAAGGTGACTACAATCTCACCTGATGGTAAGTGATGATGCAGTCTAAGATGGAAGCGGGCTAACTTGTTAGGAGGAGGATGAAAATCCACACCCCTTTCGGTTTCTACACGGCACCGTACCGGAACGCTAAATCGCTTGGCGGTACGTCTCTGCCGGTAAGGTGGTAACTAGCCACGGTCGAAGCCTCCCACCAGCCAGACCTGGACAAATTAAGAAAATCTCAATCTGCCCAGCCGGGGATCGAACCCAGGACCTCCGTTTTGTAAATCTACCGCGCATACCACTGCGCCACGGAGGCCGTCAATAACGTCGATAACACACCGCGGCTGTACTGATCCTATTTTATCAAACAGACAGTCTTTATTTAGATTTTTTGAACACGAATCTCGTAGGATCTCTATGTAGCCCGGCTGACAACATGAATAATAGTTGGCATAATCTCATCCAAGTAAATCCAGGCAAACATACAACAGTGCACAAACGTATAGTGATGTGACGTCATGATCTCTCGCGAGCGAACAATTCATTTGTCTATCTGACAGCAGCTTTAATAGTTCAGTGTACAGACCAAGAGTCTGTCATGGTCTGACCTTCGTCATTATAAAAGTAGAAAATCTGAAGTCTGGGAACTTTTAGACTTCAGCTTTTAAAAAAATACGACGACCTCAATAGCGCAGTTGGTAGTGCTGCTCTCAACAGAGAGGTCCTAGGCTCGATTCCTAGCACGGGTAAGCTTAGGATTAAATATTTTCTAAATTGACTCAGGTCTGATCTGGAGGTAGGCTTCGGTCGTGGCTAGTTACCACCCTACGGGCAAATACGTTCCGTCAAGCGATTTAGCGTTCCGATACGTTGCCGCGAAGAAACCATCAGAGGTATAGGTAAAATAAATTTGTACATCATTCAATTAAGAACGCTTTCATCTTAGGCTGCATTGTCACTTAACATCAGGTGAGATACCAGTCAAGAGCTTACTTGTCATAGAATAAAAGTTAGTCTTACGTAAGAAGTTAGTGATAGTAGTGGCTTTTAAAGGTAGCAAGTAACAAGGTCTTGACCCTGTATTTTGTATTTTTCTATGTATTCTATTTATTTAAAGATATTCTAAACTAGTATTATGAAGAGGGAAGATTTTTTCGTTAGTTTGTTACGATTTAACTCAAAAACTATTCAAAATTAAAAATCTACATCTTTACCAAGTAACATGGGCTTAATTTTATCCCCACGGGAATGGAAACCACGCTAGTGAAACCACGGGCCGTCTGTTTTTAAATTATAAACTTCTCCAGCAAATGGTTGCAATAAAACTAAGTGTCCGGCGACTGCGAATAAGATTTCTCACATAATCCCAAATAAAATACAAAAAAATATACTTTATACTTGGACGATTGAGGACCTTCGAAACCGACTATGGTCCAAAGGGACAAAGGTCTAAACTCGATAGTTGCATATCGTACACTTTGGAACATTACGGATTACTACAGCAACAACAATACAAACTTTCAACTTTTATAAAATACGAAGATCTGGCCATTGCAGACTCTTATACCATTATTCTATCATCAATCTTTAGGAGATACATTTTACAAAACGATTATTGAACATCGTATTTTATTTAGAAGTTTAGTAGGTATTAGGTAATCCTTTCTTTTCTCGGCCCTATTTTTTAGATCCATAACTTAAATAATAATAAATACAAACGTAGTGATATAATACTCTTTGATAAATACTGAAACTCAAACCTGTCAGCAATAGCCTTGAGAATACCACATGGGAATTTTTTTTATTCTTGTTATCAATTTTGTATACAGGCACCTTAGACCATTAACAGAATAGATAGTACCTACAAGATACATGAAAGAAATGTACCTAACCTATTTCTCATTGTTTAGCGAAAAATAGTGCGACACGAATCTGTAGGAAGATACTGACGTTTACAGAAATGAAATCACTCATTACTAAGAGCAGACAATGGACAGAACGAAGCCAGCTGCATCGGTATGAAATAATAGTCTTGTTCACGCAACAATACCGTCCATAGAAAATATTTCCTTTTTATAGTTCTTGGAAAAATTCTCGAACAGGACAATATAGACAGTAGACACTGCTGTGGAGAAATTGCGGAGCTTGCGTTCAATTTGTTAAAAGCCAGCTTTGACCTTATTTCATACACTCGTCGCTGTGGTTTTATTATATTCTTTCATAGAGACGGCCATATTATTACATTTTCTTTCGTTTCAATATTTTAATATTATCTTTGTTTGTCTAAGAATGCGCTACTGTTCGAAATTCTACCAGTCTTTATTGTTATATGAATATTTGTGTTCCATCTAGTAATTCTAGCATTCGTATTCAAGATATCTTTGTTGTGTAACTAGTGTTGGAAACCTTTAAATGAAAATAAAAATCAGATCTTTAAAATATTAATTACAGTAGCTACTAAAAACAGAAATTGAAAAATCCGAATGTAACTTGGTCACCCTAGTGATTTTTCAAAACTATTCAAATTAGCTTTAGACAATTAGGTGGTGTATATATAGATTTCGTACGGCTTCCATAATTCTAAGATAGTAACTCTCTGTTGCCTTCGCTGCCTGATTACCATCTGATTACTCTACTTGTTTCTCCATTCATCATCATATCAACCGATGGACGTCCCACTACAGGACATATGCCTTTTATTGGGAATTCCAAACCGCCTGCATCTAGCGAATCCCTGCGACTCGCTTGATGTCGTCAGTCCACCTAGTGGGGGGTTGTCCAACACTGCGCTTTCTAGTGCGGGGTCGACATTCCAGCACCTTGGGACCCCAACGTCCATCGGCTCTTCGAACTATGTGCCCAATTGTTTCTCCCTTGAAATCAAATTAGCGATCTGACACTATTTTACTTACTCAAGTTAAACGGAAGTTTCTACTCTAAAAATTAGATATCCTGTCATACCGATATGTTATGGAAAGCGAAATACCACCAATTTCCTTCTAGTTCTATTTCTCTATTGAGGTATTTCTCGATTTGTTTGCGCACTGAATACGTCAGAGATTTATGAATAAAATGGCTTTCGCATACATAATGTATGGACAGAAATATATCACAAGAAAATAGTGGTATTTGCTTATTAGTGCCTTAGTTGACTTATTTCATATTGTCTTTTGGATCAATAAGAACCACTTCGTAGCTTACACAATAAACCGTCCATATAAAATATTCACTAATTCTTTTAATTGGTACATCCGTGTTCTGTTTTTTTAATCCCCACAAAGAGGGTAATATTATAGGTTTGACGTGTAGTCATACTTGTATGTATGTGTCATACGAGTACGCGTGTAGATTTCTTGTTTAAAAACTTTCGTGATGGAGATGGTTCTTATACTCGTATATAGCCTAACCTATATAGCCTTCGTAACTTCTAAACTTCTGGAGCAATTAAGATGTAGGTAGTTTTCTTGTTAAAAAACTGTCGTGATGAGATGGTTCTCATATATAGATAATATATAGATAAAATAAAATAATGGCTTATATGTCACTTTCTGACATAAAAACCATTATTCCTTGGGAATACGGCTATAAATATAACCTATGTTAATTGGTTAATGTGCAGAAGAAATGGTGAAAAAATTTTTTAAATTTGTCTAGTAGTTTTTTAGTTAAACAAAAAACCAAAACTTAACTCTTTATAATTATAGTTTAGATTTATACTTGCGAATAAGTGAGGTGAACTCAGTGAAACAGCGTTGAGGACTCTACTGCCCATATATTTGTTTTAATTTAGACATAAGATAAACATGTGGGTACAATTAGATAGGCGGGAACATTTGGGAACATGCAAGATAGGTAGGTCTGGAAAAGCGCCAAAGCTACTTCAGTAATGTCTAGCTGCCAAGAACGAACCAAGTTTCTAACTGATCGTTAACCTCAAGGAATTATATCAGAACTTTTTTTGCAACCTATTAAGCGCAGTAGAATATTTCGTGTATTGTTATAACTTCTAAGAATGTTTTTTTTTTTTTTTATTCTTTACAAGTTAGCCCTTGACTACAATCTCACCTGATGGTAAGTGATGATGCAGTCTAAGATGGAAGCGGGCTAACTTGTTAGGAGGAGGATGAAAATCCACACCCCTTTCGGTTTCTACACGGCATCGTACCGGAACGCTAAATCGCTTGGCGGTACGTCTTTGCCGGTAGGGTGGTAACTAGCCACGGCCGAAGCCTCCCACCAGCCAGACCTGGACAAATTAAGAAAATCTCAATCTGCCCAGCCAGGGATCGAACCCAGGACCTCCGTCTTGTAAATCCACCGCGCATACCACTGCGCCACGGAGGCCGTCATGAATGTTTTCTACCCACTTGTAAAATCTCTTCCAAGACATAGCACATAGTAAACAACTGAAGTTATACTAACATACTCGTACTTTCTTGGAAGCTGTAGTTTCGTGGAAAGCGGGAATGTATATTAAACTAGCCGACACCGCGCGGTTTCACTCACGTAGTTCCCGTTCTCGTGAGAATACGGAGATTAAATATATCTATTATCTAGCCCTATGACACTCACAAATATCGTGACTTTCTAGTGGTAAAAAGAGTTTTCAAAATCGGTTAAGTAGATCCAGAGATTACCCCCTACAATATCACAAACTTTTTATAATATAAATATAGAAGTATAGACATAAATACATGTCTCAAACGGTGAAGGATCATGACGAAAGCTGCATACAAGAGAATTTTCTAAATTCTCTACGTGTGTACGAAGTCTGCCAATCCGCATTGGGCCAGCGTGGTGAACTATTAGTCTAATCCCTCTCATACGTATAGAGACTCGTGCTTAACAATGGGTTGTTATGGATTGTTGTAATACCCATAGCCTTGAAGAGTCTGAGAAATACTTTCCTCGTATAATCACTATGAAACCTGTGCTAGTGCGTTTATAAAATCGATTTTATATTTATTAGCAATGTTTACTCGATTCAGGACACGTCGTTAACTTGCAACGAATGGCGTGTACTTCCTCAGAAGTTTTCTTGGTACGAATTCAAAGAAAGTTTTCACTTATTTGTTAGGATCGTTCTCTTTTGCCACAACTGCACTTTTTTTTCTTTTTGACAAGTTAGCCCTTGACCACAATCTCAACTGATGGTAAGTGATGATGCAATCTAAGATGAAAGCGGGCTAACTTGTTAGGAGTAGTATGAAAATCCACACCCCTTTCGGTTTCTACACGGCATCGTACCGGAAAGCTAAATAGCTTGGCGGTATGTCTATGCCGGCAGGGTGGTAACTAGCCACGGCTGAAAGCCTCCCACCAACCAAAATCTGACTGCACGGTCCAGACATTATTCAAGTAGGGTCAAATTTGTTAAAAAAAAAAATAACTGGACTAGAGTCAACATCATCATCGTTATCAGCCGATGGACGTCCACTGCTGGACGTAGACCACTTGTATAGACTTCTAAACATCATCACGGTCTCAGGCCGCCAGCATCCAGCAGCTCCCCGCATTCCGCTTGATGTCCTAGGTCCATCTAGTAGGGGGTCAACCAACACTGCGCTTTACGGTGCGGGGACACCGTTCCAGCACCTTGGTACCTCAACGTTCATAGGCTCTTCGTACTTTATGCCCTGCCGATAGTTACCTAGAGTGTATTTATAATATTTTTATCGAATACTTATAATATAATATATTAGGTATACTTTTTTATCTATACCTATTAGAGATTATCTTATACTCGTATTACAGATTATCTTTTAAAGTTTGTGATGTTTATCTCTGGATGTACTGAATATTTTATTCCTGTTATTTACGGGAACGGGAACTACGCGGGTAAACCACAGAGCATCTTCAAAAATATGAAAAAGACTCGTTGAAGACTGAAATTGCTGGCATCTGTTAATTTCATTTCACACAACAAAAACATGGAATTTTTTCAATTTCGGTTCCCATATCATTTTTAAAGTACTATCAGGTATACAGAGGTAAACGAAAATAAAATGCGTATCGCGTAAAAAAAGGTAAAGGTTTTTCCAATTTTTTGCTACAGATTTCGTTATCCGTGTTTCGGATAATTATATTTGTTTCGGGTCTGGACATTTACGGGTAGCAGTTGCGACCTCATTTCGGCTCCTATAAGGGAATTCTATTATAAGTCTCGAGGCTACATTGAGATGACACTGACTTTATCGGAAATACAGCTAATATAACCAGTTCCATATTTTTTTCTACAATTTTTTTTGTTTTTATTTGCCATGTCTTTTTAAAAATATGACCAATATTCTTGTTTCCGTCCAATAAGTCGGAAAAGACTGTGTTAAGAGTGGGTACGACAATAGTCCAGCAGGAACCAAATCTCGGATCATTCGGCCTTGCCTTTACCACTTAGCTAATGATGCTTCAATTATTTCATACCAATAAATAATTTGCATAATCAAACTCGGGTGTAGACGGGCAACTCTTGTGTATGAATATGTTTAAAATCTGATAGGTTTTGAGTCAAATATATAAAAAAAACGACAATAAAACCGGCCAAGTGCGAGTAGAGCCACGCGCAGTGTAGGACCTTTTATTACTAAAACACTGATAGTGATACACTTTCACTATCACACACTACACACACTATGAGATAGACGAGAAAAAAATCGCTTTACTTTACATGTAGGAAAGGAACCCTAAAAACCTCAGTCAAGTTCTTAACCCGGAGTTGTTTGTTGTGTTGTTGTTGAAGTGTTGAATGTAACACCCCCATGCCTCCAAGAATACGTAAAGCCGTCATTAACGGTCATTATAATTAACATCTGATAATACCTAGTTACAAAATCACCTTAAGCCCGCAAGCCCGCCTTGGAGCAGTGTGGTGAGTCAAAACTGTATATCTGTCTCTTGACTCTTGTATATACGATACCTGGTGGTCTATTCAGTAAATATGTCTTTATTAACAACCTATTAAAATAAACATCAAATCAACCGAGGAATGTCATTATCTCCAATATGATATCCACGAAGGGTTGTCATATTGTTTTCAATTTTCAATTTCGTATATGTCAACTAACATATGTCAATGTTAGTGAATTAGCCTGCACTGCTCCGTAGTATCTTAATGATGTCCTTATATGACAGTAGAGAGATAGAGAGACGAATATCTTAGCATTCCATGGATTTACGGGTCCATCGCGTGATAGAGAGGAAAACTCCGAGCCGAGTCCTGAACTTGTGACTACAGGATGTAGGGTTAAGGAATTCCTTGACGATCGACCAACACTCCCCGTTCTCTGCTCGTGTTGTTCTCCCAGCCTAGCCAAATTTGGTAAGACCCTATTAGAGCAGCTTTGGATACTCGTTCTAATATAGAATTAGCTGCACTTCTCTTTAAGCAATTTATAGAGAGATTTTGCTGGTAATCCTCTCGCACCTACTTCTACGGCGTACAGACTAACTACATAGCCAGTTTTAGTTCATTTGTTAGGTCATAATAGCAATGTATCACAATTTACGAATTGTCACTGATATACAGGCTACACTATCGCTCGCTAACAACAATATGTGCGAAAGGAAATGAAATGTTTGCCTCCGCCCGACGCGGTCTGTTTGCCTTCTAATTAGTCTGACTAGTTGACTAGACCTACGGACAACAGCCTGTCATGTCAACGTCGGTATAGATCTTATTCCAGATTTCATCTGAGATTACACGTAATTTGTGTTTAGGATAATTTAGGTATATCTTCAAACGAAATTATGTTCAAATTAACAACTTATTTAAGGGAAACGCCACCAAAGTATGAAAACTATACACCAGAGGTAAAATGGAGTGGTATAGACAGATCAAGTACTTACGTTTTGACTCCGTGGCGCAGTGGTATGCGCGGTGAATTTACAAGACGGAACAAAGGTCCTGGGTTCGATTCCCAGCTGGGCCGATTAAGGTTTTCTTAATTAGTCCAGGTCTGGCTGGTGGGAGGCTTTGGTCGTGGCTAGTTACCACCCTACCGACAAAGACGTACCGCCAAGCGATTTAGCGTTCCGGTACGATGTCGTGTAGAAACCGAAAGGGGTGTGGATTTTCATCCTTCTTCTAACAAGTTAGCCCGCTTCCATCTTAGATTACATCATCACTTACCATCAGGTGAGATTGTAGTCAAGGGCTAAGTTGTAAATAATGAAAAAAATAGGTTACGATATAGCATTAAGGTGGGTATTGACATGTTTTTCATATGGGATATTTTATGGGAATTGAACCCACGGCCTTGGTGGATGGATTCAAGAAGGCAGAAAGCGGAAGTGCGCTACGCCACTTGACTATCAAATAATAGCTGCATCAGTTATTAAAGCTGAAAGCATCGGTTATTATCGATTGTATTTTTTTACTCAGACATGAAAAAGAATACCTATTAAAAATGGGGTTTATGGTTGAAATTTCAATCTAGAACTCAATAGGGTAGTTGACTCATATCAAATTTGATATAAACAATATTAATTTCGTGTAGTACACTAAATAAGGCTTTATTTATTTTATATTCTTTACAAGTTAGCCCTTGACTACAATCTTACCTGATGGTAACTGATGATGTAGTCTTAGATGGAAGCGGGATAACTTGCTAAGAGAAAGATGAAAATCCACACCCCTTTCGGTTTCTACACGGCATCGTACCGGAACGCTAGATCGCTTGGCGGTACGTCTTTGCCGGTAGGGTGGTAACTAGCCACGGTCGAAGCCTCCCACCAGCCAAGGCTCCGAAATATATCTAATATAGACAATAATGATGATGTATGTAGGTAGGTTTCACAGTGATTCAAAGTTGTAAAATAAAATGAAACAATATAGCGAGGTTCAACACGTTCACAACAGCTGTGAGCACTATGCATAGAAAGAAAGTAATAAGAAAATCCAATTCGGAATACTGTAAGGAATACCGAATCTTTGTCTGTATAGTATCAGTTTTCAACTAGAATCTGAAATGAATTTTTAAGTCGACAGTTCAATGGCCGAGTTCGATATACCCGAATTGAAATAACTGTATCGTTTATAGAATTCATAACGTTGTTTACAGAAATTTAAAAAAAAAAAAGGAAATTGACGTCTTTCGAGAGATTATTCTATTGAATCAGTCTTTAAACGCCTTAAACCTTTAAGTTTAATGAGGCTAGGGTAAGGTACGATTAGGTATATAATAGCAAATTTTGGTTTGATGATTTTGGGGCCTTACCTAAAGAGATTTGTAGACTGAACTTCCTGTGTGTATCACGTAAATCTACAACTTACTAAACTATATAATATTACGATACAAACCGAATAAACATAATAAAAATATAGTAAAATTTGATGTAAACTGATTTTGTTTAGTATTGTTATTTCCCAATAACAAGTTTAATTGTAATGCAAATAATTTTCTAAAACCAAACTGATATAAAACCGAACATTATTAGGTACCAATTCGCCATCGTAATATTGGTTTCGCTTACACGCAATTTAGACATTGGACTGTTTTGTGTACACAGAAGTACAATCAAAACAGGATAACTTAAACTGTGAAATTTTAGCAGACTCAGAAGTGATTACAAAACTATGAAAACTAATGTCGAACAAAGGTGGTATGATGCACAACATTTGTCAGGTCAACTTAATAACAAACTGTAACCAAAATAAGACCCTAGAATGGCAGAGAATGACCTTGAGTGAAGTCACGCACTTGTGAGCGTTGTGTGCAGGGTTAAAGGCGTCTTAGACAGATATCTAACACTCCCCTTTTCCACTCAAGTCACTCTCCCCGCCTATCCCAAGTAACCCATAAAGAATTACACAACAAGAGATGTGAACGGCTCGAACGCCACGAGCACACTGAAGCCGTCCGTACCACAAGTCGTTGCAACGCGGCGATAACATAAATTGTATTTTTTTATTGCAACTCTTTCTTGTCGGCTTTTGTCAATAGAATCTCATTTCCGAACCGGTGATAGTCACTATTCACTAACAGATTTGACTACATTAGTAGCTACTAAAAGCTTGCTTCGAAATAATTAACGATTTTGATTTAATTTTATCAATTTCTGCAGCGATATCCAAAATTCTATCGATCTGTATGAGACCAGCGGCTCATTCCAACTCGTTTGATGTATTAATGTGTTATACTAGTTCAGATAGTTATGAACACAAAGTAATTACTCCGGTAATTAATCAAATCGACGGCACTGCAAGCGCGCCGGCGGCGTCAGTATCGGGAAATGCTTCCTTAATGAGAGCTCTAACGAAACATGGGGCTTCCCTTGTAACATTTGAAGATGATTAAGCATAAGCTACTTACGTAATACACGAATATGCTTTTTGAAAAACAATAATTAATACTCGATACATACAATCTTAATAATATGTGCCATAATGTGCCTTCAACAGTTTTACAACAGACAAAAAGATTAATTAAATCCGGCGACTTCTAAACTGCTACATATAATTCCTTAAAAGAATGTCTTATTTTAATATGTGAACCTACAACAAAGTCAAACGCGTGATCTCATTAACCGAACAAGCTATAACCACTGCACCTTGAGGCATTTCCTCACCCTTGTTGATTAGGTAATACTAATTATTAATAATAATAATAATGATTTTTATTAAAGGTAAAAGCACCCAATATACATATTACATAGTGATATAAAATAATAATAATTAATAATACAAATAGGTATAAAACTTACATACTAACTGGGAAGGTTAAAAGACTCTTCCCAGGCATCATTCTAGTCCGGAGTATAAGCTATTTTTTATTATTGTCTTGATGCACAGATAACCAATATGTAAACAAAGGGCTGGGCATCCCGTCACAAACTGTCCTGAGGATGCTGTTATTAAAATAGATATCTATAAAACACCAGTAGAATAAGGAAATGTTGGAAAATTCCAACAAGTTTAAGATAAAAGGGGTACAAACATTGTTTTGGGGACATCCGTTTGTCGTTGATTCCGCCGTGAGGTATTTTAAAATTAATACCCGACGATGAGGAGCTTCGCGGCTCTTCTAGCGGTCGGAGTAAATTAGGTAAATCGCTTTTGCGTATTTCAGTTATGCAAAGACTCCGGACCTTTTAAAGTGCTTAAGCCTGTTTGAAAAGCACCCTCCCAAAATACTCAGTAAGGGGTATTTCGTCATCTTAGACCTTTTTATAATTAACTAATTTACGTGAGCAAATTTTTGGCGTAAATAAGTCGGATTAACATCCTTTTCTGCAAAGGTATAATGTCACATACATTTTGCTTTTTTTAGGGTAAAAAACGCCTTCAAATAAAAGATATACTCGTACCTACTTACTTAGTTAGTGACTTTAGTGAATAACCGATTTTTTCTGCACAATATTACTACTAATACGAACCTGTCTAAAACAGCTTACACGGCGAAAAAACGGCAAGCCTACAATGGCAGGAAGGTCCGAAGCCATACAACCATCGGGTTTTTTAAATCTCTAAAAATAAAGCTACACCCGGGCTTCATTTTTAGAGATTGAACTGAAACAAAGCGTCGTCTTGTAATAACGAATTCTTATTTGTATCAGCTATTCACCTAATCTTAAGCTAACTTAACCTACTAAGACGGACGTTGGGGTCCCAAGGTACCGGAATGGCGCATTGGAAAGCGCAGTGCTGGTCGACCCTCCACTAGGTAGACCGAGGGTCAAGCGGGTTGCAGGGAGCCTCTGGATGCTGGTGGCTCGTGATCGTTGTGCTTGGAGGTCCATGCAAGAGGCCTATGTCCAGCAGTGGACGTCTAGTGGCTGGTAAGGTTAATATTTAAGTTTGAACTTAGGTATATCGGAACAAACTGGCCTACGCCGTAGGTTCGTAGAGCGTAGGCCCCACGCTAAGTTTTATGTAAATATTTATGACATGCGAAGTCCTGCAGCGTGATAGCGCAGTGGATGTGACCTCTGCCTCCGATTCCGGAGGGTGTGGGTTCGAATCCGGTCTGGGGCATGCACTTCTAACTTTTGTGTGCATTTTATGAAATTAAATATCACGTGTATCTAACGGTGAAGGAAAACATCGTGAGGAAACCTGCATACCAGAGAAATTTCTTAATTCTCTGCGAGCGTGCAGTCTATCAATCCGCATTGGGCCAGCGTGGTGGACTTTAGACTTTATTAGCCTAACCCCTCTCACTCTGAGAGGAGACTCG
Source organism: Bicyclus anynana (assembly GCF_947172395.1). NCBI lineage: Eukaryota > Metazoa > Arthropoda > Insecta > Lepidoptera > Nymphalidae > Bicyclus > Bicyclus anynana. The sequence goes on along the minus strand of NC_069089.1, from coordinate 5,612,614 downwards.
ATTTTAGCAGTGAGCCGAATACGGGTTGATAACGAACGGAGTCCTGCAGTTTTACCCTTGCAGTGCCCGTGTGTGTACTGGGATGAAATAGTAATAGAACCATGTTACTTGCTGATAATGTATATTTTCAATGGTAAAAGAGTTTTACATGCGCTTATTTTCTGTGATTATTATATAGGAACACAGACCAGATAGTCTGTGACAGATAGTTTACAGATAATATTTATGGCACAGGTTTATCGGTTTCAGCAAGCTAAAGGTATAGTACAAGTGGTAACCTAAGTAGCAATTAGAATTTAATTTAGAAATTTCGGATTGCAAATTATTCAACCCCGCAAATTACAGTCAGCAGACATAACGCATAATTTGAACCTTTAAAAGTTAATAAAAATGATTTAAGCTCGCATTAAAAGATATTTCCTCCGCCGCGAACGTTAAATTTATACTAGATATTATTGCGGTAAATGTCCTTATAACGGCAAAGAACTCGAAATTAAGTACTTCAGAAGTGGGCATCTTCAATTGCGGAGATTATTATTTGGATCTAAGTAAGGATCTATAATTATTATACTTACTATCCGTACCTATAAATGTAGATCTTGTAAAATCTATACTTATAATAAATCTGTAGAGAGGTCAATTCTGTATATGAAATATATTTCCAAAATGACTATCAGGGGTTGATTAGTGATCGATACTGAAGCCAAAAATGCAATCAGTAAAATTTTTGTCTGCCTGTCTGTCTGTCTGTATGTTCGTTATAGAAACAAAAACTACTCGACGGATTTTAATGAAACTTGGTACAATTATTCTTCATACTCCTGGCCAGATTAAAGCAGGTATACTTTTCATCACGCTACGATTAATAGGAGCAGAGCAGTGAAAGGAAATGTTGGGAAAACGGGAAAAGTTACTCCATTTTTACAGCGATACTATTGTAAGGGCTGGATTAAAGGGGTCTAAGGGCGGACGAAGACGCAGACGTCAGCTAGTAGAAAATAAAACTTTATATACTCATTATCTTTACGCCATACTTATACATAATTATGTAAACTTCACTTGTGGATTGGATAATAGGTATAGTAAGTCAGAACTCAGATTTTTTAGTGGACTCAAAGGTCAAAAATCATAACCTTTGTTCGACATTAGTTTTCTTATATTTTGTAATCACAAAATATAAGAAAACTAATGTCGAACAAAGGTTATGATTCACAACACTTGTCAGGACAACTTAATTAACAAATCAAACTGTAACCAAAATAAGACCCTAGAATGGCAGAGAATGACCTTGAGTGAAGTCACGTACTTGCGAACGATGTGTGTAGGGTTAAAGGTACCTTTGACTGTATACAAACACTCCCCTTTTCCACTCAAGTCACTCTCCCCGCCTATCTTAAGTAACCCATAAAGAATTACACAACAAGAGATGTGGACGGCTCGAACGCCACGAGCACACTGAAGCCAACACGAGATCGAGCGACGCCATATCCGTCACAGACTACTATTTCCAACACTAAACGGCGATAACATTATCTCACTTTTTTTTATTCAACGATATGATCACTTTTACTATGGTGATCTTTATAAGAATAACGGTAACGATGATTCAACAGTAATGCATTTCCAATAGTAACCTAGTTCTTAGGTAGTTGACTTATTAAAAGTAGGAAATTCCATGTGGACGAAGTCGCGGGCGTCCGCTAGTTTATAATAAATTCTTGATTTGACTCGAGTTGGAGATCAATCCCAGAATCTCCCAAAAAAGGCTAATGGAATAAATTGTGAGACACTCAATTTTTATTCGACTTTACACCGTAGTGCTCGAAGTTAAAAACTTAGCACGGAAAATCCTCTCGCGACTGCCTTGTTTGAACTTGTTTGAAGTTTCACGCTTTAGTTCTTTAAAATTGAACTGCTTTAATAACAAATTTAGTACTTATTTAAGTAAGATTACTTTTCAGCTGATTGGACGAATAATAATAGAAATCTAAGGCTATATGTAGTAGCCGTGCATGTTTATCTAATTACGTTTTAGCTCGATGAAGTCGAGAGAATTATGTTTTCGAACATAAGTGTCTATGAAGGTGAGATGAGTACTGAGTAGGTATGTCTTAATATTTGGCAACTTAACAGCCACAGATTAAAGAATAATACGCAGATAGAGCGCACGGAGCACGGCAAGTGATGCAACCATTCCAAATACAAATTCAAAAACTAATACAGTCTCGAGTACTCGAGTCAGTACGACACAAAGCGTCGCTTCAGTAATTTTCAATATTCAAGAAAAATTAACAATTACCTATTCAAGAAAAATGTCTTATGTTTTTTTAATATTTTATTAATGTGATATTTTTTACTAAACAAAGTATATCTATACGTAAACGCACAAATAACAAAGATATGTATTTGTAATTTTGTTTGAAAGCCCATACAAATATAACAATATCACGCATAGTGGTGGTTTGCGCGGCTGATTTACAAGACGGAGGTCCTGCGTCCGATTCCCGGCTGGGCCGACTGAGGTTTTCTGAATTGGTCCAGGTCTGGCTGGTGGAAGACTTCGGCTGTGGCTAATTAGCACCCTACCGGCAAAGTAGTAGTTACTGTAGTGGATTTTCATCCTATTCCTGACAAGTTGGTCCGCTTCCATCTTAGATTGCATCATCACTTACCATCAGGTGAGATAGTAGTCAAGGGCTAACTTGTACAGAATTAAAAAAAAAAGGTTCACTACCCACTAACCAGTCATCGTCGAGATATCAAGGCTTCGCAGTTTCACAGGGCAAAGCAAAGGACAACATAATAACAATGGCGTCGTAATTTCGTCGAGATTGTGCCCGCGGGACACGTACGAGTGACTCATTATTACGAAGGACAGAATGGCCGCAGGATGGAAATGCCATCTTCCTTGGCGCTAAGGACAATGAGAACGGTGTGGACATTTTAATAATGACAAGTTAGTTTGAGTCCGTGCACCTACCATAGGTACGGTAGGCAACTATGGAGTTTGAAGATTTGCTGACTTACGTTCAGCTTTTCTAAAATGAGGAAGGTCTGACTGTTACAAGCTCTCGTTCTATAATTAATAATGCAATAGTATTAATACCTTTATTTTAGGCTCAGCAGGTATACACTTTCATTCATTTAAAAAATATACAAACATAGAGTAATCAACGATACTTTCTGTTAGGTAGGTACCTTTAAAGGTAGGTACTTATGAAGAATTTTATTTGTATTCCTAATATTGTTTAACTGTTTATGCAATTTTTATGTGTAAGCATGAGCTTATAATCCAGTCATCTTAGCAGATCTAGGTTCACCTCGGAATCTGAGATTACCCTTACCCACCCAACTGATTATATTTTGTACTTGTATATTTAGCCACAGATTAATAGGACACTACAACGTATTACGCTCTCCGCTCTCAATCACAAAAACGGATAAACGTAAAAAAAAAAAAAAAAGAACTTAATTTTGTCTAAGATCACTGGATTGGATCGGGACGTGGGTAATACCCAAATTACCTAATCCAATACCCATAACCGTAGACAGAACAATTAATAGTCACTCTTTAGTTAAAGAAACGAAACGAGACAAAGCGATTCGATATTCGCTTAAAAGAGACATGACATTTTGCAGACCCTTTTGGTCGTCTTACAAATAATTGTCAGATGGTTCAAAATAGTGTGTTGTGATGTGAAAACACGTTAAAATCCTTTTAAAATCAATGTCAAAATCGAATACCTTTCAACAAATAACGGCACGCTAATTAATGTTCTATTTCACACTCCGTCAATGCTTCTACGCATATATTTAGATATTTTTTAACTGCCTACATTTTTAATGCTGAGTGCGCTGCTGCCAACGACGTGAAACTTGACCGTGTGTGTGGATTGTAGAAGTGAAGCTATATTATCTATGGTATTTTATACCGGAAATAGGAAATGTTGCCACTATCCATATTCTAAAAGCACGCGTCGGTTTTGAAATGACAGTTCGCGGCGTCTCAACAGCTGTTCGACCATTAACTCAACCTAAAAGCGCAATTTTCAATCAGTTATTTTATTTCACGTGTATAGCGACGTTAAAAATACTGTAAAAAGACTTTTGCTTGAAGATTTATGAAATAATGGAAGAAGACGCAGGCGTCAAAGGTTTGTCAACTCAAATAATCCACTAGTATTAAATTAAAGAAGTTACAGAAAAGCGTGTTCAGTTTAATCTTAGTGCGTATTTTAAAGAAATATCAATAATTGTCGCTTTTCTTAACACATTTTGCACCTGATATCTTTTAACCCAAATTTCTTAGGCAAGTATTTGCTTAATTGTCTATTTAGACAATGAGACACTGGTTTAAAGAGAAATGCTTACACCTCGTTTTAAAATTTATTTATCAGACAATACTTTAATTTAGAGTTACTTACTGTTATCTTACAAGTTTCAGTAAAAACATTTATACGTGCAACTATATTCTATAGAACATCGTTTTTAAAGAATTTACATAATTATAATTGTGGAGAACCTACCTACATTTTTCAATATTTATTAATTTATTAAAAACAAATTTCAATTAAGAAGACTTGATCAAATCTTACTAGTTCCTACTACTACCTAGTAGTTTATACTAGTTAAGCGAATATTAAAATAATAACAAAGTCACTACAAATGTTGCACAATCATTGTTAACAGCTTTTATTTCATTTAAACAATTTCTTTTAACAATTTCAATTCTAAACTAATGAGTTTGAACTTTGTGCTTGTTAACTTTTGGCTATAATACATAAAACAGTAAGTGCCCAGTGGATGTGACATGATGTGCATTTTAAGAAATTAAATATCACATGTTAAAACTTCTGATATTAAATTTTCAAGGTTTTCTCCTGAAAAAGAAAACCTGCATACCAAAGAATTTTCTTAATTCTCTGTGTGTGTTAAGTCTGCCAATCCGCTTTGGGCCAGCATGGTGGACTATTGGCCTAACCCCTCGCATTCTGAGAGGAGACTTGAGCTCAGCTGTGAGCCGAATATGGGTTAAATAATAATAAATAAACATAAAACACCTTGGTTAAACAATACATTTAAGCTATCAGGATCTAACAAGTTACATTGATAAAAATAATTGAAAACTACTGATAGAATTGACTCTCCAAGTGGATATTTTTTTATGATATGGTTGGTACACAAAACTACATGCACCTACATATTTACCTTTACCTGTGAATTTTCTGCCTCTTTAAAGCTTTATCTAAAACCTTCTTTATATACAACACTACAATGTTTTCCATAACTAACATACTTATTTGAAATCCATTAATCCTTGAAGCAAACTTACAAGCTTGCAATAATTAAATAATATCAAAATCTTTTTGCAAAAGCTTTCACAGGCTACAGTATATATTTATAGCTGTTACAAATTACTGAGGGTATTGTTTTTGTTATCACTGACCTACAATTTACTGTACCTGCCAATTTTATATACAATATAAGTAGTAATACTTGTATTTGAGTTTTGCTGCTTGTTGAATAACCATGGTTATTCAGAAGACATAGAAAATTTTGAAAAAAATCACTTCCAACATAACAATTCAGTGAAGTATAGTATAGTTTAGTTTAGTTATTTCACTCTGTGGTTTTATGATAGTATAGCTTCTACCAACATCTTAAATAATTTTGTTTGGCCCTTAGATCAAAGGGTGGAAAGGCATGCAGTATCTCAGCCAGTGCATGTTATGAGAAAGTTCCTCACAGTGCCTTGACCATCACATGACTTGCTTGGTTTCTCAAGCTCTGAACTAGACACTAACTGACAGACCCAGCAAACCAGAGTTCCAGTTACATATTCCTATTTCTTGCTATTTTAATCTTCTTCTTTCTTGTTTATGGCACTTTGTACTGCGATTGTTTTGCATTAAGTCCACCAATGTCATTCTTCTATGTAGAGACTGCTTGTTGGACCTAAAATCTATTAATTATTAACCAAACATTTTTTTTAAATACAGGAAATGGTTTCAGATTATACAAAAAACATATAACATGTAGTAACAAAGACTATGAGACTAGCACCACTTATAAATATACTATGCACAAAAATTCGGGGAGCAGAAAAAAAATCCAAATTTTTGGGGGATTTTCAACAGGCTGTAACTTATACAAAAATGGAAAATTTTGTTTTGAAATATTTTTCGAGTAATCATAAGAAAACCACCGAAAAAAAATTGTCGAAATTTTTTTGGTTTTTTTTTTTTTAATCTACGGACGTGGAAAAAATTTTTTCGACTTAACCTCCATATGGACCAGATAGCTTGTTTATTCAGATTTAATTTAGTTTTTTTTAAATCTCGATACGAACATTTCTTGCTGAGATATCGATGTTTGAATGGAAAAAGATCATTTTGTCTTTGATTACCAATATCTCAGCAACCAATGATCGCACAGAAATTTTGAGGTTGGTTTTAAAAACTTGAATAAATTCTCTACAAGGATTGGCAATTGAATTTTGAAAAAAAAAATTTTTTTTCAATCATTACATGAATTTGAAAAAGCATCCAAAAAAGGGCTTTTTGTCGTTTTTTGGAAAATCAAGCGCCCAATCAAAAATATTCCGGAAACCACTGACGTTAAGTGACTGTTCAATATACCCACAAAAACCCTACAAACTTTTCAATTCAATCCAGCCAACCGTTTTTTTTTTTTCCCACTTGATCGAATTTTTGAAAAAATTAAAGGAGCAAGAATTTCGCTCTGAAAATGTCATAATTTTTATAATGCGGGCTGTTATCAGGAGCAGAGGTGGCAATTACGCGGTATTAGCACAACACACACACACACACTTAGAGCTACAATTTGCTTTTTTTTTTTTGCTGTACGACCATTTTTGTATAAGTTACAGCCTGTTGAAAATCCCCCAAAAATTTGGATTTTTTTTCTGCTCCCTTAATTTTTGTGCATAGTATATTTTACTTTAAATTACATTCATTCATATTTTAATTTCATACATATATTTACATAGACATTTCAGTACTGGAAAACTGAGGAGAAAAGGGAAATGTATTGTACGAAGGGCATTGGGGGTAATAAGGAACTATATGGGTAAAACTGTGAGGCATCTGAAAAAATAAATGAAATAATTTTAAATATAAACTTACAGCTCCTGTGACACGTTTAAGAAGAAGACTGTCTGTTGAACAGACAGAAGAGAGCAAATCACCAGCTGTCAGCACGCCAACTAAGAAAAGAGGTGGCCGGAAGGCTGCAAAACCGGAACTAGAACTAATTGATGAAAACAGTAAATCATTAATTTTTTTTTATTCTGTTTATTAGTGGACAAATTTTAAATATTATCTGTATGCTAAATTGCCTGGTGGTACCTCTTAGAGGCCGCAGTAGTAGTAGTAGAGCCAATAAGCTTTAATTTCATTTGGAAATTTCTTATTGCAACTCATACCAAATCATCTTACTCATACATATTAGCATTTTACTTCTTGTGTAAGGCCATTTTCCACATCTTGTGAAAAATCACATCTTTTTAAATTTTCGTAATTTAAACGTTTTTTTTTTCACCAGCTCCGACTAACACAACAACAAGAAAGGCAACAACAAAGACAACAACAAAAGATGTTGTGGAACCTGAAGAGAAGAATTTGACACCAGCAAGACGGACAACAAGAATTAAATCAAACACCAGCATTATATCTGAGACAGCTCTTGCAGTTGAGTCACCCAGAGCTAAAAGAGCTGCTCGCAGAGCATCAACTACAGGTAGGCACTGTCATTGTCTATGACTTTTTTATAATGTGTCTAACTGCCAAGAATCATTGGTAGAAATCTATCTCGTTTTAGAAATTTCTTTCTTTCTATCTACTTCAATAATTTAGGTACTAAATCAATAGAAAATATAAATTAATATATATGGACTACACAGCCATTGTGACTACATAGCCAGACTACACAGTACATCACTATCTTGCCCCCATTGTGTGTTTAGCCAGACACTGAAATAGACACAAATATTTTTCTGTTGTGGGAATTTAATCTACAGCATTGAATGCAGAAAGCAGGGTCACTATCCACTACGCCATTCGGACATCAAATAAATGCGAATCGGATTTGAACACTAGAGGATTTTGTACAAATCAACTAGAGCTAACATGACCATAGTAGCTAACTATTTATATATTGCAGCCTGAAGCGTAATATTTAATATTTGTGTACAATTGCAACAATGCCCGAGATGTACAGCTGAGACCCCTTGTCCACCCAAACCTCCAAACTCAAACCAAATATTTTCTCTTCATAATATTAGTATAGATAAGAAAAAATTTTAATTTTTCTTGGAAACATTTACAACAATTCAGTAAAATACAGTTTATTTTTGCCAAATAAAATTAAACAATAGTAAACACGAAAAGTTACAATAATCTTACATATTATTTGTGTTTAACATCTCATATTTTGCTGTTTAAAATATGTCTGAAGGCATACTAATTTCAATACTATTTAAACAGGCAGTGATTATGAAGCGGCTGTCACACCTATCAGACAAACCCGTAGGACTAGAAAAGACTCTACTTCTAGCATTGAAAAAGGTATTAAACATCATTTTCTGAGTTTTTATAATTTAAATATTTTTATATTTTCTTACAAGCTTCATATAATTTTACAGTATAGCTAAAAAATACAATATTTTAAATTGATATACTTTTTTAATTATTATTTCCAGAACCACAACAACCTCCTCCTAAACAAGAAATACAAATAACTGAAGTTATCATAGAAGAACCTGATAGTATTACTACTGTAAAGTCTACACCTCAGCCTGAAAAAACTCCATCAACAAATCCCCGTAAAAGCCCTCGACTATTAGAGAAAATTAATAAAACTTCTCCTGGTAAAGTAATTGAGCAATCCTCTGATGAAAGTAAGCCAGCTACTAATCATAGTAAAAATAGTGCAGATTCAATTAGCATTTCCCAACAAGAACCTACAGACAACTCAAAAAGGGATTCTGAAACATCACAAGATGCATTGTCAACTGTCAGCGATAGTATAATAAAAGAAGTAAACACTACACCGAAAAAGTCAAAATTACGTAAAAGTTTTTCAAGTGCAGAAAGTAAAGAAAACTTAACGAAAAGAAATCGAACTAAATCATGGACAAATCTATCTGCCTCAAGTAATAGTAAATTATATAGTGACAATGAGAATGCTCAAAATGGAATTATAAATGATCTTAAAACACCTTTGGTTATTCTAAACAATGTTAGCTCGATACATTCTTCATCAAATGCAAGTTTGAATCAAGATCAAAACATAGCAGACAAATCCATTTCAAGTCCAAAAAAAAAAGACTGTGTGAATTTACAAGTTGAGAACATAGATGTACCTGACAAGACAAATAGCATTCAGAATAAAAATAAGACAGAAAGCGAAACTGTTTCGCTTGATAAATACATGAATACTAAACAACAAAGTAAAGATGCATTAGCAAGTGAAATTTTTAAGAAAAATCCAAGCAGGGACATGAAGGTAACGCTATTTATAGAAGATACACCTGACTCCAATTCCGATAAAATAAATCTGCAAACAAGCCATGATAATGAAGACCAATGTGTTCCAGAGGTAGTGCATCCCGTTGAGACATTTCAATCAGAATTAAACTCGTTCTCATCAACTTTAGATAAACAAAATATGTTAAACAAATCTAAAGAGCCAAGAGACAACGATTGTGAACCAATGGATATCGATGAAACTATACCTGAAAATTTAATCATGGCTGGTGCGCAAACCCCTGAAAAGAATACAAGTAGCATTAAATTGTCGTCTACTAATCTTCATACCTCAAATTTAACTACTGAAGAAATGGAAAATGTATCCAGAAGACAGTCTTCTATTATTCAAAGCTTAAATAAAAGTGAAATAGCCACTAAAAGTACCCTTATATTGTCACAAATAAAAGATTCGCCTACCGGGGTTGTCAATAATCTGGGGAAATCACTTCAAGTCTCAAATAATGAACTTTTATCGCAATCCGTAGACGACTTAAATATAACTCAAGAAAGTGATGTAAAAAAAAAATTATCTCTTCATTATTCAACAAGTACTCCTTTACAAGATAAAAATATTCAAAAGCTTAAAGGAATACAAGTCAACACTTCAATCATTGCTATGCAAAATAATGATAGCAAAAATATTATCAATCATGTTGGTAATTTATCGAAGAATCAATATGAAAATCTTTCCGATAAAAATGACAGCGTGGCGTCACATGACGGCAATCTAAAAGATACTCTGAAAAGAGAGAACTCCGAAAGAAACACTGACACGAGCAAAAATAAAGGGAAAGGCAGAAACTCGTCAAAAAAGTATATTGAAAATGAAATGATTCACTCCTCTGAAGATGAAAAAATGTATTCTGAAAAAGATAAATCAATTGATAATCATACTAATATAAGCATTAACGACAAAAAGGTATGCACATCACAAAATAAAAGCAAATCTGCAGATATACCTTCTGAAGAAAAACACATCAATGAGTCCGACGACGACAATGCAGAAACAAGCAGTTTACGTAATGAAGTATTCAATGCTAGTGGCAACTATAAGCCTGAGGAAAAGGATATCAAAAGTGATATGGTAAACTCTTCTCAGAATGAAAAAATGGAGTCTGACGGAGATACATCAATTGATAACAATACAAATATCAATCTTAGCGACAAAAACGCATGCAAATTAGAAAACGAAAGCAAATCTGCAGATTTACTCTCTGAAAAACAAAATACTTCATCAGAGTCAGAGGAAGAATATGAATCTGATGAAGACTCGGTAGAAAAAAGCAATTTACTTGATGATGAAGCATTCGATGCTGGTGACGACTATGAGTCTGGGGATAGTCAAGATGACAGTGAACGACAATTTGAAAAAGAAAATGAGATCATAGATAAAGGTGTAACGTTAACAAGTGAAGAAGAATTTTCTGACGATTCTGACTATGAAAAAGACTCGTTCTTAGTAAGTTCCAATGAAGAAGATAATGAATTATTAGATGGTTCTGATGACGACTTGTCGATGAGTGATAATGAACTTAAAATGACTACTACGTCCAAGAAAAAGTTCAATGAAAGAAAAGTAAAAGAGCAAAAGAAAGCTTCCAGAGAAATGTTTGAGTCACGGCATAAATTAAACTCTTCAAAAAATAGTTCAAATGCAAGCATATTAAGTGCGACCAAAAATAAGAAACGTCTCCAGATTAGTTCCTCAGAATCAGAGGAAGATATACCAGCGAAGCCAAAAAAATATAATAGATTACGATTAGACTCTACCAAAGAGGCTAGTTTACTAAACGACGAAAGTGAGCACAAGATTTCGAAAAAGAAAAATAGACACCTTCCTGATACCAGCAGTAGCGATGAAAGTATACCAAAGGAAAAAGAAATAACCATCTGTGATGAAACAATTAAAGAAAGTGACCCATTATCTCAGATAAAAACAGAACCCAAGACTCCAATAAAAAGTGCCAACTCTTCTATAGCGTTTATGGATACAGAAAACGTTAATAATGATGAAATAGATAAAAATGAATCAACAATGACTCAAATCGAGGTTGACGATCCATTGCAAGCTACAATGGCTGCAGATGACGAGTCTCTCAGTAGTGACAATGAAAATATAATGCAGAATTATGACTCAGTATTGCAAGATTTAAACAAAAACAAAAATTCAAAAGTCAAAGCCTGTGACATTTCATTAAACCTAGACAATAAAAAGAAAAAGACAGCGAAGGTTGCTCTAGTAGACGAGTTAAATTTAACTCAACTAAAATCGCCTAGAAGAACAAAAAGTAAACATACAGAAGAGGTTAATAACAGTGCCGAAGAAATGCTAAGCAACACAGCAGAAGACGCGTCATCAGATTCTATTGATTTACATTTGTTATTCTCCGAAGACAGTAATAGTAGTGAAACTTCGGCGTTGCAGAATAAAATGAAGACGGCTAATGATGACTCTGAAGTATTTATACCTTTGAAAAAAACTGAAGCCAAAACAGACATTCGTGAAAGTAAAGGTAATTCTTTTATAACTACCAGACACCCCGCGGTTTAACCCGCGTAACTTCCATTTCTTTGGGAATACGGTGATAAAATATGGCCTATTTTATCGCTGATAATGTTGCTTTCCAATCATGAAAGAAATTTTCATATCATCAAGTAACTTCAAAACACAAATATCAATTCCTTGCTCTTTATAATATTAGTATGGATAGTTCACAAAATTGGCAGTTCCATAATGGAATCTTCTAATGAACGAAAGTTCCTTCTGTATATAAGAATTGGCTAAGATCTAATGTTAGACTTTGACGCCTAAACCACTAAACTGTTTTTAAAAAAAATATCCATTAAAATTTTCAGATGAAGAGCAATCTATGGAAGTATCATTCAATCAAAGTATTGTTAAGGCAAATAAACGAAAGTCTCAACAACATGAAAGTACTTCAAGTAAGTAAATCTGTTTCTTGGTAGTTAGTAAAAGTCTGAAGAGTGATCAGTGTGCCTTGTGGGAGTTTTCAATATTTTCATACTGTTACTATCGCGTTGACGTAAACGCGAATTTATATGGAATTGAAATAGTTGCGCAGTAGTGCCACGAGATGGCGCTGTTTCAATTCGTTAGAAATTCGCGTTCACGTTAACGCGATAGTAACAGTATCAAACTGCCACTAGGCCGTCAGATATATAATAATATATTAGTAGGAATTGTTCAATTGAAGCTATAAACGCACAACTGCGCATTTTTTGGGTGTTTGTTGTCGGTTCTTTTAGGACCAACTTGGGAACCCTCGTAACTTTAATTTTAAGTTTTCGACTCATTATTATCACCATTATCTAATAATATTATTGCATGACGTTTCGAAAGTGCTTCTAAACTTCCCAATTGGTCGGAACCATATTATTATTCTCATTATTATTAAATGTTTTCAATATTATGCCTTTATCTTATTATAGGCGGAGATGAACATCCCAGCTTCTTTATTGACACTGTGGGAACACTGGGTGATCCATCAGACAAAACGCATGATGACAGTTTAAAGATAAACAAAAAACAATCGACAGAAAACAGTAAGTAAATTAAATACAATTACTTAACTAACTAGCGGACGGCCGCGATTTTATTCGCTATTAAACCTCCTTAATCCGTCCCTGTCGTAAAATCTGTTCTAAACGGGCATCTACTAACTATAGTAATAGACAGAACTAAATGTAACATAGTGGTGAACCGAACTACGTGTTCAGTATTTAAATATATAAGCTTTCGTTTTGCCTTTTTTTAATAATCTATAATTTTGCTTTACTTTTAGGCTTTGCAATGGAAAAATCAGTGAATAAGTCAGTCAGTAATGCAAAAGCCCAAGAAAATTCTGAAGATGATTCTCCTCTTGAGATCTCGTATAAAAAAGAAAAGAAACGATCTTCCAAAGTGGCAGATGTTTCTTCTGTGGCATTTGAAAAAGGTAAGATATACAAAAAACTCAAAAAGACAGTACAAAAGAACAAGACATAAATAGTAAAAATGTATATAAAGGGTTGTTTTGGTGTTTAAATTAAAACAGCTATTTTTTGTTTTTAGTTTAAATGCAATAACAAGTATAATTAATTTTATAAACTTATTGTATTTGTTTGTAAACTTTGCTAGGATAATGTTATAAAAAAGACGTAATAATGTTTCAAAAGTACACACAAGAGGTCAAGAATAAAGATATTTTACGTATTTTATACTAATGCTCTATTGTGAAATCTTTTACAGATACCAATGACAAAATGTCCAATTCTAAAACACCGTCCAGCGAAAAGAAAAAGAAAAACAAATCAATGGATGCTAATATTTCCGTACAAGCAACAGAAGGTAATTTATTTCAAACTTACTTGTTTACTAACTAGTTAATATTATTGAAATGAGTTTTTTAATAACCCGTGTGCCCAGTAAATATGACCTCTGCCTCAGATTCCGGAGGGCATAGGTTCGAATCCAGTCCAGGGCATGCACCTCCAACTTTTCCGTTAAGTGCATTTAAAAAAAATTAATATCACGTGTCTCAAACGGTGAAGGAAAAAAAACGGTTGTCTGTAAAGTCGATTTACTGACATTAGTTGAACGTGACAACGTCATAAGAAAATACTGATGGAATGGTTGCATTTTTCAAAAGAAAATGTTCGTTTTTCTAAAATACTGTTTAATAATCTTCATAGACCAGAATATACTTTATTTCTTGTAAAAAAAGTTGGCAACCCCAGAGCGAGGGAACGACGCATGGCGTCATCTTTTTTCGAGTGTGCAGCCGGCTCCATCGAATTATAAGACGTTGTCACGTCAAAACATCGTGAGGTAACATGCATACCTGAAAATTTTCTTAATTCTCTACGTATGTGAAGTTTGCCAATCTGCATTGGGCCAGCGTTCTGGACTATTGGCCTAACCCCTCATTCTGAGAGGAGACTCTTGCTCAAGTGAGCCAATGTATCATAAAGTAATACTTGCATTACAAAAATAATATGTATTTTACAGATCTTGTAGCAGACCAAACTATCAATAAATCAATTCTTAAAACGCCTGGTAGCGAAAAGAAACATAAAAAGAAATCAATGGATGCAAATATTACAGTACAAGAAGGTAATTTATCTGAAATGTATTTTTGACATTTAAAAGTTTAAATTGCATTTTTTTGATAATTATAATTTATATAGATCTTACTATTTTAGCAGACAAATATTCATATAATGTTCTTTTTTTATGTATTATATTATAGTCAAACATTGAAGTTATTTAGCACAAGTATGGAATATCTTTCACAGATTGTGTAGCAGACAAAACTGTCAATAAGTCAATCACTAAAACTCCTGCCAGTGGAAAGAAACGTAAAAAGAAATCAATGGATGCTGATGATATCTTGGAACAAGCAGGTAATATACTTAAATCTTTATTTGATATTTACATCTATACTAATATCATAAAGAGGTAAAGTTTGTGGTGTTGTAAGGGGTAATCTCTAGATCTACTAAACCAATTTTTGGAAAAAAAAATGAATAGAAATAATTCATAACATACTGTTGTGTAGCATACCACACTACAGTAAGTTATTAACTACTTTACTTTAATTTATAAAGCTGTGATAGCCCAGTGGATATGACCTCTGCCTCCTATTCTGGAGGGTCTAGGTTCGATGCACCTCCAACTCCTGAGAATTTTCTAAATACTCTGCGTGTGTGAAGTCGCAACTTGGTCGACTATTGACCTAACCCCTCTCATTCTGAAAGGAGACCCGTGCTCAGCAGTGAGCCGTTGATGATGATGATTATTAACTATTTTACAGATTCTGAAGCAGAGCAAACTATTAATAAATCAACTAATAATACACCCGGCAGCGAAAAGAAACTTAAAAAGAAATCAATAGGAGCTGAACTTGTAGTACTAGAAGGTAATCTCTCATACCTAAAGAAACCAAAGACCTTGCGATTTCGGATAAAATATAGTCTATGTTACTCGCTGATGATGTAGCTTTCTATTGGTAAAAAAGATCGGTCTATTATTTTCTGAGCTAAATCGCTACAAACAAACAAATAATCTCTTATATATCAGTGTAGAATTACGTGGTTTAATATTATCAGATAATTATTGCTATTTCTATGATTCATTTTACTCGTATAACAAGTTATTTTGTTCATAAAGTAGGTATTATAGTCTAAAACTAAAAGCAATTTTTCATAAATATGTAATATCTTTTGTAACAGATACCACAGATGTAGCAGTCAAAACTCTCAATAAGTCAATCGCTAAAACACCCAACAGTGAAAAGAAACATAAAAATAAATCAATGAATGTTGATATTTCAGAACAAGCAGGTAATCATCTTCTGATTATTCAAAATTTATAAGTTTGATATTAATAATATCTTTAACTATTATAATTTAGAGACATGTATCTAATAAATCTCTTAATTTCATAACATTCAATTTGTATTAAAAAAATATTTGTGTATTCTTCGCAGATTATGTAGCAGATAAAACTATCAATAAGTCAATCACTGAAATGCCCGGCAGCGAAAAGAAACGTAAAAAGAAATCAATGAATGCTGATATTTCGGAACAAGCAGGTAATATCATTATTCAAAACTTACAACTTTGATATTGACCCTTAACCATTTAATTGCGGTTTCAGGGACCGCAAAGATTTTTCAAATTAATTTTTTATTTTTGAAAATTACGTAGTATATCGTAGAGAAGTAATAACTGTGTACATTTTCTACACATTGAGCTGCAATGCGCTTGCGCTTGGAGACAATATTCATAAACGCGTTGGACTTTGGACTTTTGTATATTTAAATATATATTATAACAAGTCATGTTCCTTACATCCATAATGTCTTTTACAGCTACTGTTGATTAAATGACACATTGACACAATTTTATATTTTTTGTTTGCTTTATGTATGATAGTCTAAAACTCAAGTTATTTTTCATAAATGTGTTATCCTTTGTAGCAGAGACCACAGATGTAGCAGACAAAACTCACAATAAGTCAATCGCTAAAACGCCCAACAGTGAAAAGAAACATAAAAAGAAATCAATGAATGCTGATATTTCAGAGCAAGCAGGTAATATCTTAACTGATTATTTAAAATCTATAAGTTTGATATTAATAATAATTATTATAATTTATAGACAAAATGTCTATAAATTATAATTGTATCTAATAAATCTATGATTCATTTCATAACACTCAATTTATATTTCAAAAATATGTGTATTCTTCACAGATTCTGTAACAGATACTATCAACAAGTCAATCACTGAAATTCCCGACAGCGAAAAGAAACAAAGGAAATCAGTGAATGCTGATATTTCGGAACAAGCAGGTAATATACTGAAATATTTATTTAAGATTAACATGTTTTCCATTTAATTTTAATAAATAAATTAAAGGAAAAGCAACTACAAATATTATTATTTTTAACATTAGTATTATGTGTAATGTTATAATAGACTAACCCGTCACTAAAAAAAAGACAACTATCCGCGTTAAGTGGTTATTTAAGTTAGGGTAGTTGGCTCATATCAAATTTAATGTAAACAATATTAATTTCATTTAAAACATAGAATAACGGTCCGAAATATACAGGGTGATTCGGACTTTAGTGCGGACATTTTTTTTCGTGGTTCTGTATCATTAATAGAACATAAATCTACAAACAGTTCGATACATTTTATGTAATTTTTTTTTTCAATTTATGTCTCAGAAATAACAAAATAATGGACACATTCCCAAACAAACTGCGCAACTGCTGGCGGCACTTTGTAAGACGCCGACAAAGAAATACCGGCAGTAGTCATATCGCTTCGGCTTCGGCTGACGGGGGTGGCAGGGGTGAGGCGATCGAAAAATCCCTGAGGACGCCTGCCAAATTGCCGAAGGGCGACCAGTGACAGACAATCTGCCGTCGCTTGCGCATTTAAGTCGAATCATGCTTTAATGCAAAAGTTTGCGTAATAATAATCATCATTTGTATTTCATTATTCCAATCGAAAGTTCATAATTTTTATAGTCTCTGTTTTAATTTTTATTATTATTACTACGCATTATTGATGGTCCTAAGCCCAATAAAGTATGAAGGGAAAATCGATACTCAACTCAAAAGTGACGACCTTTAATTATTATAAAAAATAATAGGTACAAAAATAAATAAACGTAGAAAGGTCAACGGCCCTCGGCGCGGGCGCTCGCTAACCCTACCTACCAGCTGATTTTGTAGTTGCCTATTACTGTGCTATTACCTAGTACAGCGATAGGGTGACCCTCAAATTCTGTTTAAATGTTTAAACTTTAGCTAACGATAACTTTGTTATTTTTGAGTTAAAAAAAAAAGAAAAAATACGTGATCATTAAATTTTGTTTATGTACAAAATATAAAAATATCTGTACTAAAGAAAATTTCTTCCTGTATAGATATCAATTAATAAAAGTTAAATATTTCATAAAAAAACTTAATTTGAAAATTATATATTTAATTACTTTTCCAAACGTCAAAAACGCTTTAGTCCATTTTTTGACGTTACGATGTCACTGGATTAAAACTCAAACAAATTATTAACTAATAATTCTGTCGAAACGTGTTAACGTGACGTCATGATACAGTTAAAATATAGACCATCATGGCCGTCAGAGTTTTGGCTCGTATTGACAAAAAATAATTAAAAATTAAAATGTTTATGTACCTATTCATGGCTCAAAAAATATATTTTTTTCAATCTAGTAGAACGCTAATGAACAATTTAAGACCCTTTAAAAAAAGTGTCAATTAGCATTATTATGGTTTAAAAATTTGTAATTGGTTTTACAGATCCTGTGGCAGACAAAACTCTCAATAAGTCGATCGCTAAAACTCCCGCAAGTGAAAAGAAACTAAAAAATAAATCAATGGATGCTGAAAGTTCGGAACAAGCAGGTAATAAATATATCTGAACTGTATATTTGATATTAAATTAAATTACAAAAGGAGGATTTAATTTAAATTTAATTTAATTAATAAAAATTTATATTTTTTTGTTTTACTTTACTCAAGTTAGCCCTTGACTACAATCTCACCTGATGGGTAGTGATGATGCAATCTAAGATGAAGACGGGCTTACTTGTTAGGAGGAGGTTGAAAAACCACACCCCTTTCGGTTTCTATACGACATAATACCGGAACGCTCCATCGCTTGGCGGTACGTTTTTGTCGGTTAGGTTGTAACTAGCCACGGCCGAAGCCTCCCACTAACCAAAAAATACAATCATACAATGCTGGGCCCAGATAATTGTATAATCAATATATGGGCAAGTACTTACTTTATGAAATGCACGATTTTTAACAAAAATCATTTCTCTCTCTCCTTCGCACTCTCAAACACACACACACATTCTCTCTCTCTCTCTCTCTCTCTCTCTCTCTCCCAAAGAATGTTCTTTTTAACCGACTTCTAAAAAGGAAGAGGTTTTGTGTTCGGCTGTATTTACATTTAAATAAAGAACCAATATAAGAAATTCTTTTTTTATTTAAAATAGTGTGTAGATATTTTAGTGATGAGACCATATTTAGCATGTAATAAAGTGTTGTTTTATATTTTGATTTCAGATATCGTTTGTGACAGTACTGAAAACAAATCTACTTCGAAAATTTCTAACAGCGAAAAGCAAAATAAACACCAGTCGGGATCTCATGCTGGACAAAATGGTATGTTTCGTTTATTTGAATACTATTTTTAACCGACTTCAAAAAGGACGAGGTTCTCAATTTGACCTGTATGTTGTTTTTTTTTTTTTTAAAATTTTATTTTTTCTCACGTCTGGGGACTGTCGTGGAACTTTTTACTTATTTGTTTATTTATCTGTGAGAGTTAGTTACGTCCTATTCTACAAATGAAATTAATAAATTTATTATTGTTATTGTTACAGACGAAATCACAGAAAATACTGAAATAAGTTCCAAGAAACGCAAACGGCAATCATCTCTGAATACCACAAAAGAGGAAATACATCCTACTGGTAGTATATTATATAAGTTTTATGTCATGTGTTTACATTTCTATAAAACACTGCTATTATAAAACGAGAGCATGCGATAATCAGACATCTTACCTATGGATAAGAACATGGGCAAGCATTCAACCATACTAAAATGAAGTATATATGTCTTTTTCTAGATGTCGCTGAGGTATTGAAAGACTCGCTCGGCAATGAAAAGAAAAAACGGAAGATTGCTACAGAAGACGCAACGGCTACGGTTTCAGGTATAAATCGTTTTTTTCTTAGTTCGTTAAAATCCATATAAAAAAAAATATACAGGGTGCTCGGGAGTAATAATTTCAAGTTGATGAGTCCACTTATAGCCAGATATAATCCTTATTCTGAGAGGAGACTCGAGCTCAGCAATGAGCCGAATATGGGTTGATAATGATGATGATGAGTCCACTTATAGGAGCCAAACTGCATAACTAATATATTTTTTTACTAATAAAATCTTTTTATGTTTTCATACAAAGTAATTCAAATAATTACGACTATCCATGTAACACACGCCTTTATCTGTGCTTGCATTTTAAAATACGTCAGACTTGGCTACGTCATAATTATAAAGCCGCGTATAATGGACTCATTTTATGATCTATTTACAAAAGAAATATTATTTACCTTCTAACCCGAAAATATTAATTTTAGAACACAGTCATGTTCCTTGAACATATTCAATTAATTTTCGGTAAAGCTTATAACTCCAGGGTTTCAGGTAGAATCCACCATTATCCCTGATGAACACAGACTATATTTTATCCCCGTATTCCCACGGGAATGGTAACTACGGGGGTGAAACCGCGGTGCTTCTGCTTGTATGTAATAAAATATTTCATGCGATTCTAGTTTCAGACACTTGCTGCTAATTTTAAAAATATTCTAGTACATAATTGTATATGATTTTGTTCTATTAATTTTTGGCACTATTGATTGTAAATTTTGTATTGTTTTAGTTGAAATAACCGTCAAGAGAAACAGAAAGAGAAAAGAACCAGAACAAGATGTACCATCAAATCAAACCAAAAAGGTGAGTTATGGTGTTGTGGTATGTTTTAGAAATAGAGCCTGCTACATCTTGGCTGAAACAGAACTATTTTTTTTCCCTCTTACAACACTATTCAACTTGTCAGTTTTTAATGTCTTTTCTGTCAAAAGTCTCGGGTTTATTTACGAAATTAATAGATTGTGGGAAATTATCGGCAGTAAACTAATATTATTGTGGCACAAGATGAATATGACAATCCGTAGTGGCACCCGCCAAGTTATATATCACGTTTATGAGATATATCTGACAGAATTCGAAGCCAAAACGTTTTTGTCGGATCTGGACAATTTTTGCCGAAGAACGACTGAGATAACAGGTTTGTATTTATTTTAGAATACTATAAAAGTTGAGCTCTGAAGTATTTTACAATATTCACATGCTTTTTAAGGTTTTAGTAAGTGTTTTCGTGATTATTCTGCCGGCTTTGAAGGTTATGTTGTTATGGTTACGTTTACGTTTCTCGTATTCGTGTTGCCATTTTGACGATAGTGACGCCCCCATTTATTTCTACTTATTTTTGTCAGGCTATACCTTAATATAAGCTGCTTAGCCATTTAATATTAGGTAAAGTTGCATCAGGGAACTAACTTGACAAAGAAAAACAAGATCCTATACCAAGGGTATATATACTTAAAACTTAGGATACATCCAAAAATTAACTTTTATTTTGAATAATGCTAGCAATTTTGTTCTAGATGGTGAAGGAAGCGCCAGTGTTTAACAAAGTGCCACGTCTGCCTTCTACTGTGTTGAAGCAATTAGATAATGCACCGGACAAACAAGTGTTAAACCAAAAACCTGAAGTGATATCAACAACACAATTCCTCGTTCAAGAAGCAAAAAGGAGGAAGACAAAACCATCGAACTATTTAGAAGAGAGTATTTACCTCAATGATCATACTGAAAACACAAGAAATGTCAAGAAACGTCTTGAAAAGCCAAAAGTTCTACCGTTTGTACCCACAGCATCGACATCTAGCAGCGGCTTTACAACAAACTTTAAAATTAATGTTGTACCCAATGAATTCAAATTTGTTGCCCAATCAAATTCAGTCAGTCAAAGTTTCAAGGACAATTATTTGTATGGCCCTAAAATTAAACGCGTAGGCACGTATGATTTACACAAAAGACGAAGAAACATAAAATTGTCCAAATTCTAATTTTTTTGTTTTAGTTCAGACATAAATTGTATGGAGATAAAACCAATAAAAATTATTTTTAGTATGAGTGCCTGCTTCGTTATATAATTGCCATATAGAAAAAAGTGCCTGTGACTACCAAATAAGTTTATAATGTAATTTCTTGTTATGTAAAAGTGTACCTTATGGCATATTTATATGTTAAGTTCACTTGTTTAAATGAAAATAGTTTAAAACTGTTCCGCCTTAAGGTAAAGACACACTCACTGACTTGTTAAACTTGCAATTGATGAGAGTAATTTAGTTTTTAATCTTGATATTGGATGTTTTAATTATGTATCTGTTTTTTTTTCTGTTTCGTCGACAGCATTGGATCATCAACACAGGAGCCGAAAAATTCTCTGACTACCCACCTATATGTTACAGTCTCAATATTATTAAACCTAATGTCTTTAATAGAATATATAATGTAAGAGTTGACATGATTGTTATAATTTGGTAGATAATCATCAAGATCATCTGTCATCTCAGACTGACAGAGGAATAGCATTCCAATGACTTGCCTAACGGCCGTTTGCAATAACCTATCTATCCGCCATTTCGCTTACTAAAGTTAAGAAAATCTATCTTTCTGTTCTTATCTGCTTTTCAATAACCTACTGATAGATAGTTTGAGTATGTAAAGATGTTACTGATAATCGAGGATAGCTATCTATCCGTAATTTTGGGTAGGTTATTAAAAACGGCCTTTAATCCTTCTGATCTTACTTATACTGTATTGTTTAGTTTACTTGTTCGATAGACGCTTGAATATTAATATAAGGCTGACGAGATTTATTTTATTATTACCAACCAACCATTTATTTTATTATTATAAACTTGCTGTTTGATTTTTAACTTCTCTGATTTTACTATTTTTTGTTAACATTATTAACTAATTTTAACTGAAATATGTGAAGCAGGTCTGCTACTAAAGGATGTCTTCACAAAAGTAAACTATTAATCTATGTATTATAATTTTATTTGTTCAACAAACTCTTGGACACCAATAATGTTTATGCTCACATTTCTTATTATTTTTCAATGTAAGTAATTTATTAATTTTAACTTAACATCTTAATTTTAACTAAAACATCTAGCAGGCCTGTGATTGTTTTAGAATATGAAATATTGTTTAAAGTTCGTTATATTGACAATTGTTAAAAGTTCAATATATTTAGCTTATTTTTACTTTTATGTACCTACGTGCGTTGATTTACATAATGTTTCTATATAACGTGTTTTCAGTAGTAATTTTTTTTTCATTTTGTCCCAATGGAAAAGTCATTCAACGTTGCTTTGTTTATTAATTTGTTAGACAACCCCTCAAGGTTCCTATTTAATTCCCTCAAATGTAAACCTGAATGAATATAACTGGTAGATATAAGAACTAGGTAAAAAATCATAAATCATGTGCTAAAAATAAATAAATACTGGATTCGTACGATTAACTATACTATTTTCAAAATATTTCCTGATTTTGAATCGTAATATTTGGTCTAATTTATTGTTTGTAACGTAGTTTACATTTTAAGTTTCCCGCCATAAAATTAAGGTTACCCTAGAGGGAGCTACTATGTTATGTTAAAAAGGGATCGCCCATGTGCGGTGTTTTTAATTATAAATTGATAACGCTATGACATTTTAATTATTTCTCCAAATAAAATTATTCTCTCATAAAAGATAATTATTTCTCAGATACCACATTCAGGTATTTGTGCACATAGACCATGTAAATACTTCCCGCCTTATCAAGCCGGTGTAAACAAACCGCCATGTTGTTGAAAGTCGACGAGTCACGGTAGATGGTAAGTATATAAGTAAGTATTTATTATTTATCCAAACTGGACTACAATAAAAAAATACACCATTAAAATTAAAAAAAATATTATTACTTATCTAATAAACATTATAAATTATAGTTCAATAAAAGAAGTAGGTTAACGAACTTTATTTTATTCTATAGCGAAATGAGAACCAATACCGTCGCCCTGCAGTCGGTCACGTGGAGCGCGTTCACCAATAGAAATGCAAACCATTCTTTGTGTACCTTTTCACATAATAGCAAAACAGAGTGTAGTCTATGGAGTGAGTGGTGTTTTATATTTGTCAATTTTATGACGCTAAATACGTAAATGTGTGAAATTCAGGATTATTCTATTGAGCATAAGGATATTTATATGAATAAATATTCGGTAAGTCGTATTTATGTAAAATTATGGTTTTACTTGTAGACACTATAAATACGGAGCATGAGAAAGTAACACGGCTATGTCCCGCTCTTTTTAATGTCATTCATTCATAAAACATCCAAAATCCACAATTATGTACCCGAAATAGAAATATTAAAGTAAAATTATGTCGTACAAATACTTGTAAACAAGTTAAATTTATGTTGTAAAAATGTCATTCTGTCAAAGTGGCGGGAAATCGTAATACCTAGCTCGATAAAATCATTACGTGGTAGGTAGGACATAACTCATTAAATTTTGATGATTTAGAGCAAAATGTTACGTTTTGTAAAGCGAAACCTTCCGTATTTTGTTATAAATGCATAGGTTTATCAATGTATTACTTTTCTTTAACACGCGGTGTATAAATATTTGTAACGGATAAAAAGTACTCTTTTCTCTCTTTCCCGCACGTTCATACACATGCAGTGTGATAAGGATGGAATATGCATTATTATTATTTATCAAGTTATTTTCGTAATTGCTAAATAGTTAATCGTGTTTTGTAGATCAAGAGCCTAATTTAGAGAAATAAATGTATAATTACAACCATTATTATATAACCTAAAGCGTACTATTTATCTCCGAAGTGAAAATCAACATAATACCTAGAATAGTTGAAACGGCGCCGATCGCCGTCAATGAGTTTACGTTAGGTTGTAAAAGTTGCATTGGTACTTTTAATATACCTACATGCATAAACATTCGCATAGATAACAATAATAATTGAACTCTTGTGCTATTTATATCTATATTGTTCTTGTTTATATTATTTGCTTTACTGTATTCTTGAATTTAAGCTCAATAAATAGTATTATTTAATTACAAATAGTTTTTAGAAAATAGTCAGGATTAAAATATTGCACTGTAATGTTATAAATGGAATATTTTAGGGATAAATTCCGTCTACGAGGTAGTAATGTGGTTCCCACGGCCGGTTCCAAGCGAGAATTTCAAAACGTTTAACAATGAGTGCACCTTTTCTATGTAGTTGTGTGCTATCGAACGAATACTCTGTGTGTGTGTTGGGTAGACCACAGTGTAGAAAATGTTAATAATAATATATATACCTACCTACTTAATGCAATTTCTGTCGGTTCACATTCATGTTTTTTCTCTTTTCTTCTACGTAGTGAATTTTAATTGACCTCGCTTAATATTTTAATTACACCTACCTAGGTATATAATCTATTTAATTATGTAGGCTAAGGTAGTAGTAGTATACCTATAGGTTCTTTAGCGAATTTTTATTACTGACACGAAAAAAATATATACTATTTATAAAAATTTAAAATTATACCTATATTGCTTAATTTTTAATTTATTAAATATTTACGTCCGTTTGTTCCCCAATGACGTATATTTTGACACTTACGGAGAATCAAAATTTAAAGGATACTTTTAGTTGACCTAGAAATATAAAAAACTATAAAAAATACTTAAAATCAAAATTAAAAGGATACTTTCTGTTGGCGTAATACTATAAAAAATACTAGTAAAAATATACCTACGTACGAACATTTGTGTCACAAAAAAAAGTGAATATTTACACTCAAGGGGAATCGAAATTTAAAGGTTAAGTTGAGATGGTCTAGAACTAAAAAAAAATATGTATTCTTAAAAAGATACCTGCGTACAGCCGTTTGTGCCGCAAAAACAGTATGTTTTGATAGGCACTAAACGGCTAAAGGGGAATCAAAATTTATAGGATACTTTCAATTGACCTACAACTGTAAAAATACTAGTAAAAATGTACCTACGTACGACCGTTTGTGCCACAAAAACGTAAATTTTGACACTCAAGGGGGGGATCAAAATTTAAAAGATAATTCAGTTGACCTAAAATTTTAAAAACTGTAGAAAATGCTAGTTTAACGTGATTTTAATTTTTTACTAACCACGGTCATGCAACTGGTATACTTATCATGCTACACTGTGGGAAATGCACTTACGAAAAAGGGACTGGCTAAGGCGGCTGCAACCTGTCAATGTGTGCGTATCTCTCTTTCAATGTAGTAGTGGGTTCCGTGTACGTACGAGTGGCACACACACCTGTGGTTGATGCCATCAGCCAGCCGTTACACTCTCCCCTAATGTTAACGGTTGGTGTTCCGAGGAAGCGAAAACAAAAACTTTCCACCTTAGATAAAAATAGTTTAATGAAACGAGTTAATAACATATTGATTAACTTAATGAACCTAATGTGCTGTTAAAGTAGCTTAGCTCTCAACTTTTAGGGTCTCTACATTTGTGTAGGTATCTATTAATTTTTAGTTTTCTTTCGTTGTGATTTTATAATTATTTACTTGAATAATAAATCTATACATCTATATTATTTATTTATAGATCCATAATATGTAAAAGTATAAGAATTTTTGTTTATGCAAGTAAATAAACTCTATGGGATAGACATTAGACAGACAATTTTTTTTTTTTTTAGAATCACCCGCGTGATTCTTGTCCCCTGGGAAGACGGTGATAAAATATAGACTATGTTACTCAATGTAGCGTATGGTGAATATTTTTTATTATCGGTCGAGTAGTTTTTGAGTTAAACCGTAACAAACAAACAAAGAATCAAATCTTACCTTAAATTTCAGTACCTATAGAAATGAAAATTTTTCACAGGTGTGCAATTATTTTTTTTTTGTAGCAGTTTCCACAAACCCGTGTAATTTATTTCAAAAACCGGAAATCTTGGTCTTTCCGGGACGTTATTGTGTCAAGGTGACCCGAGCTATAGTTATTTTAAGTCATGTTATACGAGTACGGGCGTATAAATTTCAAGATTATAGTTAGTCGTCATCAACCCATATTCGGCTCACTGCTGAGCTCGAGTCTCCTCTCAGAATGAGAGGGGTTAGGCCAATAGTCTACCACGCTGGCCCAATGCGGATTGGCAGACTTCACACACGCAGAGAATTAAGATAATTCTCTGGTATGCAGGTTTCCTCACGATGTTTTCCTTCACCGATTGAGACACATGATATTCAATTTCTTAAAATGCACACAACTGAAAAGTTGGAGGTGCATGCCCCGGACCGGATTCGAACCCACACCCTCCGGAATCGGAGGCAGAGGTCATATCCACTGGGCTATCACGGCTATTATAGTTAGTATATGAAATATTTACGAGTACATCAACAATTTTATTTACAATCTACTAGAAAAAGCTCCGCGGTTTAACCCGTATGGTTTCCGTTCCCGATCGTTGGGATTACGGGGATAAACTACAGGCAATACAGTCTATGTTACTCGGTGAAGATGTAGCTTTCTAATTGTAAAAAAAATTGAAGTTGGATTCGTTTTTGAGTATTTAATTTAAATTTTCGTAACAAAGAAACAAATCTTATCTCTTTACAATATAGTTTAGACGAGTAAAGGCTATCTCACCTGATGATAAAGTTAAGTAGTGATGCAGTCTAATAATGCTAGCCACTGACTAGGCTCCTGGACTTATTGTATGGTGAGTGGCTAGCATAAGAGTTTAAAAAGTGTAACCCTTAATAATCCTGACAGATAGCCTCAGAACTACGTACACAACATACTACTGGAACGCTAAATCGCTTTGCCGATACATGGTAGCTAGTCGTGGCCGAAGCCTTCCACAGGACATACGAAACGAAATAATAAAAAAACATAATACTTACATTTGTCTACCTACTTTATTGAGAAGGTTGAGTTACTGAGTCGCTTATTACAACGAGGTCATTGACCCAAACCGGCAGGTGTCATCATTCTACAAATTGCGAACCAACACAATTTATTTAAGTAAATTTTCAAACAATTTTTAAAGTTTCCGGTGCTAGCAACGACTTTAATATAGGTACTAGCAGACGGCCGTGACTTTGTCTGCGTTAATTTCAGTTTTTCACAAATTTGCGCAGGAAGCATGAATTCTCCGGGATAAAAGTTTTCCGAGATTTCCGTAGTCTTTAAGTAGCTTAATAACATTATCTATCTTACTGTGAGAGCCCTAGTAAAAACGGTTCAGCCGTTGCAAATAACTTGAGAAATACATTTGATTTTGACAATGACAATGATTAGGCTTTGCTTTATTGCACAAAAATCACCCTTGTGTAGCAAGGACCTTTATTAGATGACAGTGGCATAAATAATTATTAAAAATCTAGTAAACTCCCTGTATTAGTCTAACTCGTGTAGTTCCCATTGGCACATTGGGGATAAAATAGCCAATGTTACTAGCTCATAATGTATCTTTCCATTTGTCAAAGAATTTTTGAAATCGTTCACGTAGTTATAGTCCAGTAGCCTATTCGTAACAAACAAACAAAACGAAATAACAAATCTCTCATCAAAGAGATCTTTTAAACTACGTATGGCATTAAATAACTTTAAAAAAAAAGTAGTAAACTCTCCGTGGTCTAACTCGCGTAGTTCCCGTGGGCACATTGGGGATAAAATAGCCAATGTTACTCGCTCATAATGTATCTTTCCATTGGTGAAAGAATTTTTGAAATCGTTCTAGTAGTATAAAAAATTAAAAACCTATTCGTAACAAACAAACAAACAAACGAACGAAATAACAAATCTCTCATCAAAGAGATCTTTTAAACTACGTATGGTGTTTTAATGCGTTTTACATAATAAGATAGTGTGATTAAATAGGTAGGTGTAGATTAAAATTGTTTTCCACGAAGTCGCGGGCGTCCGTAGTTGGTATAATTTCTTGCTATAATTTCGTTCCAATAAAGTTTTCCCTGAAAGTTGTCACTTAGAGTAGTACGCCTTTAAAAATTATATGAAAGTTCGTGCGGTGGAATATTTCAGTTTCCCTCCCTTTTGAAGTGGAAAGTAGACGGTGGGGGGTGCGGGGCGCACACCGCACATCCAATCAATACGTAACCCCTCCTCCGATACCACTGCGCGCGCATGAAGGAAACACGTCAAATCATTTTCGCGCCAAGCCAGTTTCCATGGTAATATTTTAATTCAAAAGTAGGTACCTATGGATATTCCATTTCGAGAAGACGGTTTGGCATTGTTTTTCAAATAGGGATGTTGACAGTTTTTTATGGTGATAACGTCTTCGATGGAGCTGCAAACTGTTTACTTTTCTATTTATATATATTTATTTTTCAATCTTTCTTTGGCTTATTATGCATAAATTAAATGAAAACTAAAGATTTCATAAAAAACTCAATTTAAATAACACGTATTTTTTCAAATCGTCCATTTTGTGACGTCACTAACAGACTTGATATACTAAACGTCTAACTAATAATTAATTGTTGACCAATATTTTTGTCAAACGCTCCGTTTGTAAGGGATATATTATAGTGACGTCATGAAACAATTGAAATATAAACCGTCCTGGCCGGTGGGCATTTGGCATATACTGTGGTTTTTGCGTGTATTATCAAAACATAGGTATTTAAAAACTAAAAATTTTATGTAAATAATCACATTACTCAATTAAATATGAAAAATAAACAATCTAGTAGAACGCTAATGAACAATTTAAAACCCTTTTAAAAAAAGTGTCAACTAGCCTATTATGCTACTGAAGGCTGATCTTCTTTTTCTTCTTTCCTGGGCTTTTTCCGCACTTGGCCACTAGGGGTTGGCCGTTGCACGTAGGTCTATTTGGTGCTGGTCCCCGCTGGAGTCACTCCAGCCAACCGAGCTCGCTCCAGAGGCTTAGCAGGCCGCCCAGGTCTACTAGGTCTTCAACATTTGTCTTTGTCATTTGACATATACTCGCAGTACTTCGAAAGTAATTAATAAAAGTAATACAATTTAGGTTTAGACTGTCCGACAAACTTAGGTTTAGACTATCCGACATATCATATAAGTGCACTTTATAAATGCAAAAAAACAATGCCCACCCTCAGGAACTATGTTGGACCACAGAATACATAGTTGGACAAGGAATTTTTAACTTATAGTGCATACCCCCGTTAAAAACCTTATTCGCGCCACTGATTATATGAGGTGGTAAAACTGGCCCAGAGTTTTCCACCTTCCAAACATTTCTGGAGTTGATAAAAGTACGTAGTAAATCTAATCAATAGTTTTTCTTGCCTACTTTATATTAAACGGGATTTAGGTGATCTATTTTTAGAATTCATCGATAAATGTTTCGGTTTTCACACGCTGACCTGTTTGTAGTGTTAGAGTATTTTTAAAATGCGCACTTCACGCACCTATCTACCAGATTTTAATTAATTTTCATCTAGAAATCAAAGAAACAATCTGGTTTCAGATTGAAGTTCATTGACGTTTGGCACTATATG
Source organism: Bicyclus anynana (assembly GCF_947172395.1). Taxonomy (NCBI): domain Eukaryota; kingdom Metazoa; phylum Arthropoda; class Insecta; order Lepidoptera; family Nymphalidae; genus Bicyclus; species Bicyclus anynana. The sequence continues at coordinate 5,582,310 of NC_069089.1, read as the reverse complement.
GTAAAAAGTATGGAACAATCCGCCTTCTGCGTTCTTCTGAATGAACCTGCAATCTCAGTTGCTTGCTTTTTTACAACGCACGTAAACTTTTAGTGTTCCGTATCCGAAAACATGAACCCCTCTAGGGGTTCTTCTTCTTTGGATCTTGTTGAGGTATTATCTAGCTTAAATTAATATCAAATACTCACGTCTTCAATCTTGCAATCCTTTGGAGTATTGAAATAGTCAGATCTCTAAGTCAAAGTTTTCAAAAGATACTATTGTTTGTCCCATTTGTTTATACTCGCAAGCGAAAAGCCCTTAATTGTTATTTAAAATATAAAAAAAAAATAATATTAATATTGTCAATATAATAAGATTGGGTAAGCTAATTAGGTATTATCTTAAGACAGAAGGTCCCTTAATTGCGGACTGATTAAAGTAACCGACTTCGTATTACATGGATCTCACAACTTTTTACGTTAAAACAACCGAGTTGCGACAGTTAGTATGTTTTAGTTTTTGATGGCATTGTAGATTTTTCACCAAAATCCTCACCACCGAAACCGCACCGTCAAAATCCTACAAGAAATAGCTGAGTCTTCTTTTAGTGAACTTTATTTTAAAGAAAGAAAATGGGTATTGCTTAAGTACTTAAGTAAACAATTTTTATATCTAACAGACAGATCAACACAGAACACAACAGAACATCTGTTTAATTACTAGTAAATATTATATTATTAATCTACTTTCATTCTATTTGTAGACAATGGAATCAGCTGAACAAATATTGTGACTACCGACAAAATAACTGAAATTATAATACTATTCCACACTTTACTGGCATGTCACAAGAGTTCATTCAAGATTTTTCCAAATTGTCATTAAAGGTTTCATCATGCCTCGATTTTCAGATTTATATCAAGATAACTTAGTATAGACGTGGTTTCAACTTTCAATCATTATCATCGGGTACCTTCTTCTATGTGGAAGTTATGGAAGGGTTTCTTCTATCCTGTGGAGGTTTAAGGTTGAATGTATTGAAACCCAGTTCATCGTTTTTAAGTACGAGTATTTCATTTGCTGCCTTCCTCGTGCATGCGAGGTTTCTAGAATCAAACCAGGAATCCTTTTGTTTAGTATTTGTCTTGTCAATTTCATCAGCGTTGGTTCTAACGAATCAACCTAAAGTTTTCAGACGTCGTTTACTTATTTTTTGGGCAGATCCTTATGTGCTGCATATACCTATAGGTATACCTAAGCTATTTTTACTGTGGCTTTATGTTGTCCTAAAGCACAGTAAATATCATACAGAGTGAGTCTTTACAAGCAGCGTGGTGGACGCGGTGAAACCCATCGTTTTTGTGAACCGTTTTTAAAATATTAAAAAACAAGACGCCAATTTTCTTGAATAATATTGAAAGTTACTGATGCGACACTTCGTGTCGTACTGACTCCAGAATGTATTAGTATTTGAATTTTGTATTTGGAGCGGCTACGACACCGTACGTTCCATCTGCCTATTGTTGCATAATCTGTAAAGCTTATATGATCTTTTAGGTCTAGTGACCGGTTGAAAATAACGTTGCAAGCGATGGCGCGCTAACGAGTCCCAATCAGATTTTATTAATTACTGTGCGATGGTGCAACATTTTTCAATTTTTCGCGGTAACGCTCGGCCGGCATCGTAGAGAGCGTAGACAAGGCAAGGTAGGTAATTTGTTCAGAGCAGACTACGGAGAGTTCAAGGCGACCGCGCGCGGTCAGGTTCGAGGACACGAGGCGGCCCCTCGCGGCGCGGGCGCCTACTTCGGCCCCCCGGACTTTTTACGCGACTTGTGCTGAAATCGAACCTAGTACGAGATTCAGACAGTTTCAATACATAATACATTTTGAATAGCAATCGAAGCGATGGTTCGCAGGTGTTTCACCTACTTCATGACCTGAGAGATTTGCTTTTAGCGTCAACATCATAACAGTTGAAGGGACTTACGTGACTCATAGAAATGTGAATCTATACTAATATTATAAAGCTGAAGAGTTTGTTAATTTGTTTGGTTGAACGCGCTCATCTCAGGAACTACTAGTCCGATTTAAAAAAATCTTTCAGTGTCAGATAGCCCATTTATCGAGGCAGGCTATGGGCTATATATTATCCTCGTATTCCTACGGGAATGGAAACCACGCGGGTGAAACCGCCCGGCGTCAGCTAGTATCTTTTAAAACTATGTTTGTGTTGTCTTATTAATTTCTTCCCAAGCGCCGTCTTCTTGCATACTTCCAAATCACAGAATATGCTATTTATTAATTAAAATTATTCATTAAGAAATGCATCACATGAAAAAGACAAAATACATAAGACAGCATACCTTATGTATTTTGTTTTTATACATAAAGTTAACCTTGCTTAGTAATATCTACCAGACAACTGTTTTGGTTGTCTGGTAGTAATTACTAAGATTACTTATTTGAAAAACCTGACACAATTTTCTTTACTTGTTATCTTCCTTTTATTCACTCATCGTGAATTTTTATCAAGTGTCTATGCAATCCATTGAAAATTCTTCTAAACCTGTATTGTTCATAGTTATTTAATAAAACGAATATATAAATTGATATAAGTTTATTTTTAACTTGATTTAAAGGCGTGTGAATGAATATTCAAATGCTAGTGAATGTCCGCTTTTTTGCTTGGAATACTGCACGTTGTTAAAATAGTCGCAACGTGATTCAGTTCCAGACTATAATGTCTGAAACCTTTGGTGATTATTATTCTATAACTAGGTACCAAGTGTAAAGGAGATAGTCCAAAATTGTATGGAGCCCAGGATCAGTCATTGTACCCTAGCGGAAATAAAAGAAGATATTTTTTTTTTTAACTATTTTTGATTATATAAATCTACGAATTTACTTTAATTCTTTCGAAATAATATTCATTATCTCCCAAGAAATGCTACAGTAGTAAGGGTATTAACGACGGATAGATGACGTTTTCAATGCATTAATCGATTTGACGTTTGCTGTCAACTGTCATGTCATAGTTGCTCTATGGGCGGCATCTTGATTAAACTCAAAAACTTGGGTTTTTATTTTATTTAGTTAGATTTATTCACTTTAATAAATTTTAATAAAATCCTTGTATTTTTTAAATTTTAATGATACGGAGTACAAGAGTGGACCTGAAATGAACCATCTCCTTAGTAAGAAATATACTTTACCATATACCTAGATGAAATTTCTATGTGCATATAATGTAAAGACTACAGACAATCAAAAATGCGGTCATTATTTTGTGATTTACATGCGTATACATCTATCAGACAGACGTGACCTCTAAACAATTTAATTGTATGAAAAAATATGGTAATTAATGTAAAGTAGCTTTAGTACGAATTGATAAAACTCATTCATAAGTGCTGCTAACAAGTTTAGCGAACGTAAACAGGCGATGATTCCTTGACATTGGTAGATTACGGATTACCATTTTTTTAGTTTCATAACGAATTTATAGGAAAATAATAACAGCTTCTTTGGTTCAATAGTTATTTTGTACGGCTTTATCCCTTTAGATTAAGGTTCTGAGTTTGAACTGGATCTGGCTATGAAAATTGATATTTTTTTCTCTTCCGAGGAACTCGGCTCGGACCTGGGCATGTGATGTTACAGATGTATTTGTATTACTTAATAAAATAAACTAAAAAAATTAAAAAAAAAATACTGTAGTTGACAAAAGCAAGAAAAGCAAAATAAAAAAAACGGTGAATGTGTGCTTATGTGCATGCGTGTGTGTAAACGTCTCAAACTTTTTTCACGTTAAGTAATTAAGAAAATTGACTTGATTTCACTTCAAGGTACTGTAGGTTGTAGTTGACTTGTAGATTGTATATGATTTTACTAATTACTAACTAGATACTTCCACGCGTTTCCCAGATAAAAGGTCTTGACAGGCAGACAGAAACAAAGCGATCCTATAAGGGTTCCGTTATTCCTTTTGAAGCATGGAACCCTAATAATAGTCCATTCATCGACGGCTATGAAACTTGAACCTCACGCTTATAAGGCCTCTCTACAACAGACTGCAAGGCGTTTCCTTGATGGCTTTTTGTTCCTGTAACTACAGACTAGTAAATTATTGTTCAAGAAATAATACAACTATGAAGAATATTTACATTCATTAATAAATCAACCATGAAATGCCAAAGGTGGAAATGTAGAACGTTAACCTTTCAAGGACTACATGAACATGAGACTGCGGCGTTTCCTTGATTTTTTTTTGTTCATTTTATAAGTATGGTGAATGTATAATAGAATAAGAGTACTATAAATTATATTTAGTCTGAATCAATTAATTTCAAATGCGCTGAATGTTCAAATAGAACAGTTATAACTGACTCAAAAACGGTTTTGTGTTCACAATTGACATGTTTATTTGAGTGTCCATGATTTTCTCAAAAACTACTGATCCATGCATGTGCGTTTCATTTTCGCACTTCAAATGAAATATTTTCTTAATACGCTTCTCAATATTAAATAAATTGTTTTTTTAAAACAACTATCACTTACTCCCAGTACAACTTTTTTTTTACGTAGAATGTGGAGGTAGTAAAATCTATTCAGTTAATCAGTGTTTTTAAAGGAAACTGTAAATTTCACAACTTAACTCTAAGGTTATTATTTTAGTAAATAACTTACAGTCAACAGTAAAATAGCCAAATTTAAAACAAAACTAAGAATTATATAAAACATGGGAGGATTAGTTTATAATATGAAAATATTTTTGGTGGGATAACTTTAGTCTTTCAAGATCATATTATCCCTTATGGGTTACATATCTAAGGTTTATTTTTAACGACGCCCCTAACACTAACAGCGTTAATGTTATCATTAGATGAAAAAGAGAGTCGTTTTAAAAATATACATTTAATAGTTCCTATTTCATATCGCACGTAGCCGAGATGAACTCGCAAGTAATAAAGAGCGAGTTCATGGCCCTCTTGAGGCAGAGCACTACACGAGCACTTGCGAGACGGATACACAGACGGTTTCGGCCTGTACCTACACATACATACTAATATTATAAATGCGAAAGTAAGTTTGTCTGTCTGTTACCTTTACCGCTACGCTACTGAATCGATTTGGATGAAAGGAGACTATTTTGGGTCTAGCATGTTATAGAAAAAAAGGCGAAAAATACTTTATTTTATAATAAATAAAAATCACCAAAGACTTACCTTAAAACTTATTTTTAACCGACTTCCAAAAAGGAGGAGGTTCTACGTTCGGCTGTATGTATGTTTTTTTTTTTTTTTTTTTTTTTTTTTTTTTTTTTTTTTTTTTTTTATGTATGTCCAGCGATAATTCCGTCATTTGTGGACCGATTTTGAAAATTCTTTTTTTGTTGTGAAGGGTTTGATTCCAGGGTGGTCCCATTTTTTTCATGTCAGGATCTGATGATAGCATCCTGGAGAAATCGAGGGGAACTTTTGAAATTCGTAGAGACGGCTAGTGCGTTTGTTAGTGTTTCCATAAGGTATTTTAAACCACTAAAATTTTATGAAGGTCTGGAGTTAGTCTGATGATGGAGCCGATACACAGACGATGGAACTCGTCAACGATTTACAGCAGGTACCTTTTGTTTGGGCTTAATTTATTTGTATTGATGAGAACTTTCCACCTAGATAGGTTGTGACTGTATTAAGGGTCTGATGATGAAGACGAAGGACAGTGAAGAGAACTCCTCGACGGTTCACAGTAGCTACCTTGTGTTTGGACTTGATAAATTTTTATTGATGAGAACTTTCCACCTAGATGGGTTGTGACTGTATTAGGGGTCTGGTGAAGAAAACGAAGGATAGTTAAGGGAACTCCTCGACGGTTCATAGTAGCTACCTTGTGTTTTGACTTGATAATTTTGTATTGATGAGAACTTTCCACCTGGATAGGTTATGACTGTATTAGAGGTCTGGTGGTGAAGATGAAGGAGAGTTAAGGGAACTCCTCGACGGTTCACAGTAGCTACCTTGTGTTTGGACTTGATAAATTTTATATTGATGAGAACTTCCCACCCATATGGATTGTGACTGCATAGGGGGTCTGGTGATGAAGACGGAGGACAGTCAGTTCACACTCAGTAGGTGTGCTAACACTAAAAATTAAAAAATAAAAATTTTAATAAAAAAAGTTCAACCGACTTCCAACTCAAAAATTAACCTAAACTAAAAAGCAAAAAATAACATCTTACCTATGTGCTACCTTCTGATCAGTTTGAAGGCGGTGCCAATCCAGTGTCATGTTTTAATTAAAGCTGTTTCTGAAAGAACCACAGAAATTGCGTAATTTAAAAGGCTTGAATTAAAACATCACTGGCTTGGCACCGCCTTCAAACTGATCAGAAGGTAGCACATAGGTAAGATGTTATTTTTTGCTTTTTAGTTTAGGTTAATTTTTGAGTTGGAAGTCGGTTGAACTTTTTTTATTAAAATTTTTACTTACATTATTTATCTATACTAATATTATAAAGAGGTAAAGTTTGTAAGTTTGTAACAATTTTTTGAAATGGGGTAATCTTCGAAACTACTGGACCGATTTTAAAAATTCTTTCACCAGTAGAATGCTACGTTATCGGGGAGTGCTATAGGCTATATTTTTTATTTCTATCATATATAACTACTGAGATATCGCGGGTTTTCTCTTACAGGTCAGACCGAAAAACTTACTTATTCGCATGCGCTGCCTCAACTATTGCGTATAACTGAAATAAATGTATGGAGGCTTTTTGAACCTATAAAGTTCTACAAAAAAGTCCGCGACACCATATATCTATCTTTTATATTTTAGCAGATATAGTACCTTTAGTACTTTAATAAATTATTTAAATTTTAAACTAAGGTTTACGTCATTATTTACACAACTAAACTTAAATCCTTATCAAAATAAATGATTTAATAATCACAAGGATATTATAGAGATAAGATTTGCCCTTTACAGTATGTTAATTAGTTATATAGTTTCGGAGATAATACAAAATTTCTGAAAGTCGCAGAAATGCCGCTATATGACGCCCCGCGGTTTCAATTACGTGGTTCCCGTTCCTGTATGAATATGAGGACCAAACATAGCCTATGACACTCGCAAATAATGTAGCTTTCTATTGGTAAAAGAATTTTCCAAATCGGTCCAGTAGATCCAGAGATTACCCCCGACAACCACACAAACTTTACCTCTTTATAGTATTAGCATAGAAGTCGCTTGGGAAATTATAGTCTTTTGGTCATTGCACCACGCACAAAAGGCTGGACCAATTTTGCTGAGGGTAGGGATAGGATAGAGGTAGGGAAGGGGTAGGATAGAGGTAGGGTAGGGGTAATTTAGGGAAAGTGTAGGGTAAGGTAGGGGTAGTGTAGGGTAGGGGCAAGGTAGAGGTAGGGGAAGGATATGGAACGTATAGGGTAGGGGAGGACTAGGATAGGGGTAGGGTAGGGTAGGGGTAGGGTACGGGTAGGGAAGGGTTAGGGTAGGGATAAGGTAGGGGTAGGGAAGGGTTAGGGTTAGCGGTAGGGTAGGAGTAAGGTAGGGGTAGGGTAGGGGTAGATTAGGGGTAGGGTAGGATAGGGTATGGATAGGTTACGGGTAGGGTTAGGGTAGGGTAAGGTGAGGGGAGGGAAGGGTTAGCGTTAGCGGTAGGGTAGGAGTAAGGTAGGGGTAGGGTAGGGTAGGGTTGGGTAGGTTTACGAGCAGGGTAAGGTAGAGGTAGAGAAGTTTACATAAATTTTTACGCGGACGAAGTCGCGGGCGTCCGCTAGTATGTTATATATAGCTTGTCGCGATAGACCGTTTACGATTTTCGAATTATTCTTAGCAAGGCCTTACATTTGATACCTATATTATAGTAGTGATAATAAAATAACTAGTCTTAGATATGCCGCCTTATTGAATTTAAACTAACGACAATTTATTTTTCGAATTATTCTTAGCAAACCCTGTCATTTGATACCCATAATGTTGAAGTGCATTAAAAATAACTAGTCCACTATTTAGAATGATTTCACAAAATTAACCATTTATTGTCATCTGAATTCAACTTGTACCTATACAAAATTTCAACGGAAAAGTTAAAGATATCTACTTCAAAATTGAACAACCACCCGTACAAATTACGTACATTGCAAGTTAAAAAAAAGATTTTAAATTGGTCGATCTCCTTTGGTATGGACATATTGATAAATATAAACTGTACCTTGGAACAGAAAAATCCACAGTCCCTGCGGGTAAAAAATGAAAATTCACGCGAACAGAGTCGCGGCCGTCCGCTAGTTTTAACTTAAAAGCCTGAATAATAAACGACCACGTCACGATTCTATACCTACCTATTGACGTTGGAAAATATTTTAAAGTAGGTAGGTATGAAATAGTTCCACGGGTATCGGCTTACTCACTGCTGAATCAGATGAAAATGCCTACTTAATTTGCACTATTTTTATTCAAATCAAGTTCGAGAGTTTATTTTAGACTAGCTTTAGGTATCTATGTATTTATGTAGTCATTTTCTAATTATAGTTTTGCGTAATGTAGAATTTTCATTTTAATATTATTAATTCACTCTAGATATTTTGTCATTCATTACCCAGTCACACCCTGCCATAAGTTAGTTTCGAGACAACTCGTAGAATGCCTAAATACAAGTTTAGACAAATACCTATTCAGCTGGGTAGGTACCTCGAATTTCAATATTCTTATCCAATTTTGACTAAAGTGACTGGTGCTTATTCTGGATTTCGACACACATTCACACATCGTTTAAACAGGACGACATAAATCTAGATACAGATGCGAAAAGAGACAAAATATTATAACAATTAACGTCTAATTGTCTTACTTTTCCCCAGATTTTTAACAACTTAGATCACGTTTAACTCTTCAATTAGGACATGATTGTCTAAACAAATTGTCTCCATGTTTAGTAATATGTCACAGCAGTAACGTGGTGGATTTAAACTCTATCTCTTATCGCGCTCTTGGGTAGAAAAGTGCCTATATTTATATTATAAAACATAATTAGTATTTTTCTAATCTGTGTTTATAATATAAAAAGTTAGCATTAAAGCTTTTAAGCAGCTCATAGAAATGCATTCAGCCTGGCTTTCGTTGGCTAAAAGGGCGCGGTATGGCGGCTGCTGTCATTAGGGGTCGATTCACCCTCATTCGATCTTCTATAGCTGTCTCCCTCTGCCACCCCAATTTGGGCAGTCTCTCGCTGATCAAAATATAATATATTTTATAAAATAAATGCTATAACAAACAATTTTCGTTGGCGTAAAGTTAATAACAAAATCTCATAGCAAATAATATATTTTATAAAATAAATGCTACAACAAACAATTTTCGTTGGTGTAAAATTAATAACAGAAACTCTTAGCAAGTAGAAATACCGGGTAACACCTTCTTATCATTTTTAAAATGTCTACGATAGAGATTAGTGGTAGGTAAATAAATAAAAAAACTGTAAACTGATTGTGATTGGCTAAAGATATACGAGCTACTCACGTTTTCTCTTATCTGTCAGTGCACTCGATTCGCATTCATAATATTTTGTATGTTTACCAAAATGATACAGACGCTTTATGTTAATATTTATGCATATATTTACATTAATATACATACATCTTTTAATCATCTTGTATTAACGAGTATTCCAAATTTAAAACATGAATTTTATTAAACATTTTTTAATTTTTTTTATTTTCTTAAAATCATTATGATTTGGGGCCAAATTATTTAACAAAAACATACGTAGCTGGGTACCTAGTTGCTTTCTTTTTTACACAAATTAAAAGCCAATGTATTGTGCTTGTAAAATGTATAGAAATCGTCGAGCGATAAGATTTATCACGTCTGTCGTTCCCATACCTTTCCGTGAACCGTAGTTTATGCTCTGTTACCTTTATTCCTTGACTAGTCATTCCCTTGCGTTTTTTTTCTCTTCTATTTATTGTTCACTTCTTTGTAACGACACAAAAGATAATGACTGTGACTATGTGCCGTCGTAGGCAAGGAACACATTGTACAGTGAAATACTGCAAGCAGGTAGATACGATTTAGGTAAAATATTTAAGTCTGAAAGTTTAACGTGTTTTCAGTCGCCTGTAGTTTGGCTGGTGGGAGGCTTCGGCCGTGGCTAGTTACCACCCTACCGGCATAGACGTACCGCCAAGCGATTTAGCGTTCCAGTACGATGCCGTGTAGAAACCGAAAGGGGTGTGGATTTTCATCCTCCTCCTAACAAGTTAGGTGAGATTGTAGTCAAGGGCTAACTTGTAAAGAATAAAAAAAAATTAAAAAAAAACGAACTGTAGGATCTGGTTAGTAAGCTAGGTTATACATATTATAACTGAAGAACGCGTGAACCGATAAATATGATCTTTGATTTGTCTTCGTCCGAAAACCTGTAAAAATATCGGAAAAAGCAAAGAAAAAAATAGTTTTTCTTATACGTTATATGTATGAGAAAGGCATTTTTAAAGTATATATGTACCTAAAACTACCATTGTACAAAAAGGCAGAATAATGTTCGTCGGCTCCGCTTGTTACACTAAAATTATCTACAATTAATTATACTGAATGAGAACTTCCCATCGGAAGAGGATGAAAATTATCCTATGAACGAATAACTAATGTAGTTTAATGAGAACACGCGGTCACAGATCAAGTTATTTATAGTTACAACGGCAGTGTTCCAACTTCCAACAAAAAATATTATCTTCCCGAACTTGAAGCCTTCCGATGCCACTTGCCGTCTAAGTTTTTTTTGGTACGCCACTAGGTAGGTAGAGCGAGACACAATTTTAGAGGTTACAAGATTGCTTTTCATCCGTAACAAATCATTTGTTGACATAGGTCTTCACAAAGAAAGTATTTTTTGTGATACATAGTAGGTATGCAGAAGTCGTAATTTTAAAGGAAAAGTACTAAAAGTCGTATTTACGATTACATATTACTACATTTTATTTTACCCTCATACTAGTTACAATTACTACGTACAAGACGAGTCAATGTTACTTTATAGTAAACCATTCATTTACATAATTAGCTCGCGCGAGTATACTTTTCTGTCCTTACGCAGCGGAAACGAGATAGCATCACAAACATAATCTCACTCTTTCACGGCTAGGGCATCGCATACCAAAAGCACAAAAACAGGTTCCACTACCGAGTTGTGGAATTTGTTCCCGTCTTCGTTTCGTCACGAAAAAATGCTCGCTATTTATGAAACAAATGTGGCGCGAAAGTTCAATTGAGAAATACTTCATCGATTATGAACTTATGTTACTTCAACCTACCTTACCTTGGCGTTTCTAAAAATAACAAATGTTTTTTTTTCTAGTAAACATGTAATGTAACTTCGAAGAGTTTCATCTCTTTATTCGTAGGCTAGATGTACCGTGGTTTCATACAACAAATACATCTATACTAATATTTTGTAGATGAAGAGTTTGTTTGTTTGTTTGAAAGCGCTAATCTCAGGAACTACTGGTCCGATTAGAAAAGTTCTTTCAGTGTTAGATAGCCCATTAATCGAGGAAGGCTATATATTATCCCCGTATTCCTAAGGGAACGGGAACCGCGTGTGAAACCGCGCGGCGGCAGCTAGTGATTAATATTCATGAATTGAACTTGGCAAAAACAATATGTATTTGCATGTAAACTCTTATTTTACTTACTATTTTGAAGGGAGGAGAATTTGAGCCAAATACTTTCATGAGAGAGTACCCATCAAATGAATGACTACTTAACTTAATCCCTTTATGTTCCTATACCATTTCCCATAAAAAACTTACCCTCCGTCCAGAGATGATCACATTTAAAAACAAACACAAATTTTGCTTTATAATATTGTATAGTATCAATTGAGCATATAAATAAGTTAAATCAAATATTTATTTATCTTTTATAGACGTGCTTAGACATGGATTTGTACATCACCGACTCACTCCAAGACATGCTGGACATGGATATAAAGAATGAAATAGCAACGGATCTAAGCAGTATAACAGACTTCCCAGTTAGTATCAGATTACTTTTGTTGATTTTACTTATTCTGCAACTATCATAACAAATCTAATGTACATAATATGCTTTACAGGACACGCTAGGCTTAAATTTCTCCGAATTGCCACCGTTATTAGACATGGACACAGATAACTCTGTAACATGGCTAAACAATTCATCATCAAGCTTTGTACATAATCTCGATTTGTATGGCTCAGAAGCGAATGCCGTTATGGTGAACCCGAATTCGGTTATGCCATCATCATTCGCAGAAACGCCAGTCAAAAGTATCGTTAAAGAAGAGGCGTCAAATCTATTGCTGACATCAGCCGCTAGCAATGATCTCAACAACAGCATGGCTTTGTACAGTCCAAAGAAAGAAAAAAGTCATTTAACGTTCTCACCGAACGCCATAAAGGTTTCTAAGGTCCAAGAAGCAGAAGAACCTCCACCGAAAAAGGCCATGGAAGAAGCTACACAAATGGTCATTTATGTTAGGAAGCAAGATAAGGCTGTTGTGAAAGACCTGTTAAAGGATTTAGACACCAGTAAAATGAAGTCAGTGACTACACCGACGGTGACGCCTACAGTGCGAATAAAAAGCCAATCGGACATTTTGAAAGTGAATAACAAAAACTGTTCCATATTAAATAGTAGCCAAAAAATAACGAATTCATTAGGAACCAAAACTATCATATCTGGTAATATACGCATACTGGATGCACAGCAGTCTAGGACAATTTTAGCTAATGGTCACAAGAATCAGGCGACAATCTTAATCGATAATTCGTCTCTAAATAGCAGTAGACAACTAATTAAAACGTCAGTCACTAATGCGTTCACAGTTGATACTAGCCAAGCGAAATATGTAAATAATTCTAATAAAACAGTCGTAGGAGAGTTTCCCAAACCAGCGTATTCCTACTCTTGTCTAATTGCGATGGCGCTAAAGAATTCTAGAACAGGAAGCTTACCAGTTTCAGAGATTTACAATTTTATGTGGTAAGTGTACAAATTTTGGGCTATTTTTGATGTTTTTTGTCAATAGTGCTTAAACAAATTGTTTTTCATTTCAGTCAGCATTTTCCGTACTTCAAAACAGCACCCAATGGATGGAAGAATTCCGTTCGGCATAATCTAAGTCTAAATAAATGTTTTGAAAAAATTGAGAAACCCTCGACGAATGGAAGTCAAAGAAAAGGTAAATTGACTATACTAATTCTTTCAGATTAGATAAATTTATTTTAGTCGTTAAGAGGAATTAACTCAACATTTCTGTTACAGGTTGTTTATGGGCTATGAACCCTTCAAAAGTGGGCAAAATGGATGAAGAAGTTCAAAAATGGTCAAGAAAAGATCCACAAGCTATCAAAAAGGCAATGGTATATCCAGGTAAATATGAACCATTTAATTACTCTCTAAATAGACTTTAGTTTTTCACTAAATCTTAATAACTAAAATTCTTATCACTTAAATATTCATCTTCATTATCATTATCCAGTAAACGGTTACGATTAAACTGTTACGAGTATATACAGTTATACACTTTAAAAAAAATACAACCGACTTCAAAATTAAAAACTATAAGAAATGTAAACAGTAATTGTTATCAATTGTAAATTATTATAATACTGTATGACTTTTTCAAAAGAGCAACTGTTGAGTTTCTTGCCGGTATCTTCTCAGTAGAACCATAGTCAACTGACGTGTCAAAAGTGCTTGTAAACTGAGCCTACTTGAAATAAATGATTTTTGATTTGATTTGAAAATCACAAAAATATTTCTACTAAACTAAAAAGCGAACAATAACATCGTATTATGTGCTACCTTCTGATCAGTTTGAAGGCGGTACCAAGTTATATTGTATTAATTCAAGCCGTTTCAATTATAGGCATTAATACTTTTCATCCAGGAAAAATCTATGGTTCCCGCGGCGTTTGTGAAAAACTGAATACCACGCGGACGAAGTCGCGGGCGCCCGCTTGTATTGTAGTTTTCAATGTGTTTTGCTTACAAATAAAGTATTTTCTATTTTATTCAATAATGATTATATAATTTTTTTTTTATTTTAGAAAGTCTCGAAGCGTTAGAAAGAGGGGAAATGAAGTACAGTGGGTTTGGCAGCGACAACGATGTCGACGACGATGTGGACGCGGATGCCGACACCGAGCTCGACGCTGACTTCGAGATGGACCCTGAGGTGAAGGAAGAAGAAGAGACTGTTATTGAACAGGTGAGTTATGAGAAAAAGACAATTTATAGCTTGGTAATTTCGTTGAGGACACTCCCATGATATGCGGGCGACGGGAGGTGGAAGGACTGCGAGGGTGTGAAGTCGTGCGCGCGGGGCATCCTTTCCCCCCCCCCCCTCCATCGGGAGTGTTACGAACGAATTTGCCAAGCTAATAGACAAATAGGAGAAACAGAGCATACAGAGAAGTCATGGGTTCGATTCTTAGCTCGGGTTTGATGATAGGCGTCGCTGTTAGTTAGCCAGCCTAGCTCGCTTCCATCTTGAAGTGCGTCGTCTTAACATTAGTTGTGATTGCAGTCAAGGGTTAACTTAACTAAATAAAATATAGGTGGGATCCCAGCAGTTTTATGAATGGTGATTACATGCTCATGTAGACTATTAAATAGCTTGGAAAATTCGTTTGTATCACTCCCGATGGTCCGCGCGGGCCGGGAAGGGGTAGCGATGCCCTGTGCGCTCGACTTCATACCTGCGCAACCGCGTGTACTTCGATGCACTGCCTAAAGACTCAATACGAACCTGTGGGACAACAGAATACATAATTGGGCAAGGAGTTTCCAATTGTTACCGTTAGTGCATACCCTTAGTTAAAAACCTTGTGCACGCCACTGCGGGACTTGTCTCTTGGTCTAATAATATCTAAGCTTAGATCCGAGTCTTAACTCCAACATACACGTTTAGTGTGGATGACAATACATGGCTATTAGTTAATAGTCTAAGTCAATAGAGGACTCCCAAGGTTAGCCCAATATCAAATTAAAATAGCTTTTTTGGAAAAAAAATGTAGTTTGGTTCAAAACAATGGATGCCATATTGCTACCAAAGTAGATGTTTACATGTTTTGTTTACAAATTTATACAAATATTCGTTTTCGTTTATACCGCATCGTGTGGGATAAGCTCTTGGCATTGAACAAAAAATGTGCATTCATATATCCTCTGTGAGTGACCTCTGGGAATGCAAATACGCAGTGATACGATAGCAAACGTCCAATGTCAAGGCATAATGTCAACAAAAAACACGTTTTATACGTTTTGTTCTCTCTATTGAAACTATATTAGGCCTTAATAGCTCCGCGGAGCTGTAAACATAGAGGCCTTGTGTTTGATTCCTGCCTATTGGACTATAGTCTGGCAAGTTGATGACACCCCCATGATGTGCGAGCGACGGGACGAAAGACTGTGCGGGTGTGAAACTGTGCGTGCGGTGAAGTGAGGTGCATCAGTCGTGGGTATTTCATTCATCGCTGCACGCCCCCCGACCAGCGCGAATCATCGGGAGTGTTACGAACAAAGTTGCCATGCTATAGAGTCATACTTTCTCTTAGAAAGCATTTCAGTAGGAATAGTAGTATGTAGGAGAGAACAGTGTGTTTGAATAGTTTTTTTTCTCTCATTTATTTATCAGTTCTTTTTTTTTAATTTTTAACAATGTCAATATAAATATAAAATACAAAACACTATTAAAAATTAATAAAATTAATTATTAATCTTCTTTAAACATGATAAACACACAATAATTATTATCAATAAGGAAATGTGTAAATGTAGGTAGGTATATTTAATTTCGTCTTTTCCAACAAATAATATTATTTCAGTGTACCTATACTTGACAAGGTGTGTGCAGAATGCGATCCGTCGAGTAGTTAAACCGTAAAAAATAAACAAACGAAACAAACAATCTATATCAAAATTTTAGAATTAAGCCCTGATAAGATTTTGTGGGAGGTGCCTTTTTTGTACCATACCAATCCATGAAGTTTTTATAACATCTAACATATTTATAATAACTGCCTCATTTGTTCAGTATCCTATGTAACTATGAGGTTCTGGTTTCGAATCCTGTGTCTAAGTGATACTTATTGAGCTGTTCATTCTTCTGGGATATTTTCGATCCCGGCTAGTATCGTTAACATCTGATAGTGACAGTTAAATATCAAAGTAACATTTCTTTTTTAAAGAATATTTGCCACATCTTTTTTTTTAATATGACTAATATTGCCATTCCCCTCCAACTAGTCGGGAAAGACAAATAGCTTATACTTATAGCTTGGCAAATTCGTTCATACACTCCCGATGATCCGCGCGGGGCGGGAGGGGGGTAGCGATGCCCCGCTCGCACGACTTCATACCCTCGTAGTCCTTCCCTCTGCCCCCCCGCGCGCTCGACATCATACCCGCGCAGTACGTTCCCCCCGTCGCCCGATTATCATGGGAGCCTTGCCAAGCTATAGGTGTGGGTACGACAATAGACCAACGGGGCGGGGATTGAACCACTACTGCTCCGCTTGATGAGTCCGACCGCTCTTACCGTTGAGCTATTGAGGCTCTGAATTATCAGTCAACTCACATTGGAACAGTGTGGTGGGTTTAAGCTCCATATCCCTTCCAGTAAAATAAGCTTTTATCGATAAGTCAATGAAGTTACACCACTGGTTACAGGAGGTGTCTGACCAGGAGCTGGAGGTGGAGGAAGTGGAAGGCACCGGCATGGTGGGGGGAACCTACCGGCTGCTGGCGACGGGACCCACCGGCCCTCTCTCGTCCTACATCACGGACATCGAGTCCGGCGACGACATTAGCGACATCGAGGTGGGTTTATTGAGCTTTGTAAGATCTTTGTAATAGGGTAGTTAACTAATATTATAAAGCGGAAGAGTTTGTTTGTTTGATTGAACGCGCTAATCTCAGGAACTACTGGTCCGATTCGAAAAATACTTTCAGTGATTGATAGTCCATTTATCGAGGTAGGCTATAGGCTATATTATATTTTCAAAAAAATAGGGCTCCTTCCTAAAATTCCAATAATGTAATCCAAGGTGTACAAAAGTTTTGTTTACATGGCGTGCGCTGCAAAAACTATTGATGTAAGAATAAAATAATGAACTACAACTTTGCAGAACACATTTTCTACATAAAATGTCGCGACAGCATATATATATCTTCTATATTTTATGTAGGTAATCCAGCTCTCTTTTTTCTCTGGTGAAGCGTGCGCCCAAAATTTGAAAACATCCTACATGGGTTAAAGCGAGATTTTTTGTTTTTTTTGTGAGAAATACTTTAATTTGGGCCCCGAAGAAATTAAATATCACGTGTCTCAATCGGTGAAGGAAAACATCGTGAGGAAACCTGCATACCAGAGAATTATCTCCATTCTCTGCGTGTGTGAAGTCTGCCAATCCGCATTGGGCCAGCGTGGTGGACTATTGGCCTAACCCCTCTCATTCTGAGAGGAGACTTGAGCTCAGCAGTGAGCCGAATATGGGTTGATGACGAAGTAATTTTAATACAGGGTCCCTCCAAAGCACGCTATGCCACTGCTCTTAAGTTATAAATAGTGTAACACGACCTTTTTTTATATCTTCTGTATAGATATTCATATATATGCCATCAAGGATGTCTGTTTCGTTCTGTTGCTGCCAGTGCCACTACAATGGATAAATATGTTGTTCTCAGGTGCTGGACCATTCGTATGAAGAGATCGACATTGATGTCACAAAACGGGTCAAACTAGACTTATCGCTTACAGAAAATTATACATGTAAGTATAACATTATTAAATCATCATCATCATCATCATTATCAACACATATTCGGCTCACTGATGAGCTGGAGTCTCCTCACAGAATGAGAGGGGTTAGGCTCATAGTCCACCATGCTGGCCCAATACGGATTGGCAGACTTCACACACGCATAGAATTAAAAAAATTCTCTGGTATGCAGGTTTCCTCACGATGTTTTCCTTCATCGTTTGAGACATGTGATATTTGAATTCTTAAAATGCACACAACTGAAAAGTTGGAGGTGCATTGTCCCGGACCGGTTTCGAACCCACACCCTCCGGAATCGGAGGCAGAGGTCATATCCTCTGGGCTATCACGGCTATTATTAAATTAATTCAGATCAAAACTTAGCCGAATAACAATATTTCAAAACAAGAAATTTATTCTTACGTATTAGCTTATTGTAGTATTTGTAATTTGTTTAATTTTTGAGGATCAATCAGAAAAAGCCTCCTCCAACCGTTTCCATTCAAATCTGTCGTGAGCCACTCTGTTCCACATGACTCCAGTTACTCTTCTCTTCTTCTTCTCTGATATCTTCTTCTCATTTTGAGAGAAGACTCGTGCTCAACAGTAATCTGAATATGGCTTGTTAATGATAAATATAAACAATCATACATTTATTTCAGTACACCCAGCGAAACGGGCAAAGACAAGCTTCATTTATCAGCCAGTTACAACGCAATCTCATACGAGCAGGCGAAAAACGCCTCTCGTCAACCGAGTGGCCCTCGTCTAAAGACTTTATATTGAAACACTTGTGTTATACTGAAGAATCTAATGTTAGTGATACATTAGGCGTAGCGTAGTTTACCCAGTGACTGTAATAATTGAAGTGAAGTGCAAAACAAGTGACCCCCATAACAGAAGGAAAATTTAGTGGTAAGTTTATACTAGAATATATCTGTGTAATATATATGTATCTCTATAATTCTTGTTATTTCACCTGACACCTCTAAACTTATATTCTAATAGTGTATTGTCTATGAATGATAAAGGTGACAAGTCAATCTTCATAGACTATACAAGCATAGTTATTGTGATGAGGTGCCAGATGCCAAACATTCATATACATCTTGTTTATATAAAGAGCTCAACATACACATGAATTGGTTGGAATATCCTCAACTGGTTTGAAACCTTGTATTATATTCCAGAGGAGATGGCGCCAGATGTAATCTATACTTAATATTATAAAGCTGAAGAACTTGTTTGTTTGTTTGATTGAACGCGCTAATCTCAGGGACTAATGGTCCGATTTGAAAAATTCTTTCAGTGTAAGATAGCCCATTTATCGAGGAAGGCTATAGGATATATATTATCACCGTATTCTTACGGGAACGGGAACCACGCGGGTAAAACCGCGCGGCGTCAGCTAGTCCGTCTTATGTAGGGACTATTCCATCCCAAGTACTGTGGTATAAGACACAGGTTCAATGATGGTTTGACTTTTCCCCTCCTCTAATATTCCTGTAGCCTTCACAGACCTAAATGGGTTTGAAGTATAAAGTAAAGTTAAGTATTTCACAAATCAAGTTGCATACAACATCCTTCTAAGTAGTTGGAAGCTCACAGGAGGCGCTGTTAGAGACTATGTTGTTTTAGTGCTAGGCTTCTCTGCAAAGCTTCTGAGCTCAACTAAAGTACCTGGTAACACACAGTTCCATTATGGAGCTTTCACCAAATACTCATCAGAAAATTCCTGTTGTCTGTCTGTGGTTTCAATAAAATTTGGGTGGTGACTTCTTTAAAAAGCTCATGATTTAAAACTCCAAATGAGTATAGCAAGCAAATGAGTTGAGCATATTCTTACTAACTTCAATTCAATGGAGCTGTTTGTCTATTTAATTATTATGGTGTCTAATGCTCTCTTACACTGATACTTACAAATTTAGATTGTCTCATGGACAGGGGCGTAGCTAGCGCCTTATCGGCCAGTATTAATGATACGGGGCATCCGGACTACAGGGGCCCAAAAGTAAAAATTTGTATAAAGTAATCTATAATATTACTTCATCTGGTGGTGCTTCACGGAAAAAGAAAAACCATAAATAAACTGCAGAAGTGACAAAAATAGTTTATGGTGAAATAGTTAGGGTAGAGTAAATTAAAAACCAACTAGTTTTCATACAAGGCACTAAGGCTCGCTATGCTACTGCTCATGGGTTTATAGTAACTACATTAATAAATGAAATCAATTGTTGTTTGGAATCAGAGATGGATCTGCATATACTAGGGTATTCTTTGGGTCACTGTTATTTTTAAAGCAAATTAGCAAAACAACAAATTGAATAAAGATGTTAATATTTAACACAATACAATGTGTTTCCTTAGCACCCTTTTACGGAGAAAGTAATATGGGTAAATAGATAGTTTTAGGATTCAGTGGTGTTTCCAATACAAAAGTGTAACGCTAGATTATGGTTGGTATTGATATGAAAGTGTAGTAGTGAATAATTGTATTTGTGTGTGGTTTTACTAAATGTTAAAACGAAAGTGATAGTCTGTACCAGATAAGTGTATTTACGTTTTACGAAATGGAACACTCGTTACATATCGTACACTGTAAAAATATGTTTTATTCCTAAGTAATTAGAATGGAATTAGTGATATTGATTTTTTTTTTAACATAACTTTGTCATAGATTTATTTAGTTTTGTGTCTCGAAGTTGTAGAATGTGTAGTGATGAATCTTATTGGTTATGAACCGTTCAGTACAAAACGTATCTTGCTGCTCTACTGATGCATTTTGTGTCTCATACGTCCACTATACATGAATTATATTGTCAAAAATTCAAATAAAATAGTAGATTGTTATAAAAGGGGCTAAAAAGACCCATTACATACGAGGTATTTTTAGGGCACGAGCCGTAAAGCGAGGGCCGCTAAATAGAAACCTAGTTTATAATGGGCTTAGCCCCGCGTGTTACACTGTATTTTTCACTACGATTGCGAGAAAAAATAAAAAAAAAAAGAATACGCATTCCACAGAGAAAAATGCTTCATTTTGTTCCAATTTAAATTTTTTATCAAACATTCGGGTCTTACGTAATATATACTAATTAAATAAAAAAACCTTCGTAATATAGAGGTCATTATTTTAGTATGATCAAACTATTTACTAATTAGAACTTTTTCGTTTTATAGTGGGCTAGTACTTGTAATAGACAAAAATTAAAAAACAAATTACTTTAGCCCCTAGAGTCTGAAATGCTTGTTTAGCCTCGCTGTGGAGTGGTAATATGACAGTGTTTTTGAGCAAGTGTAGTGTAGTAACAACTTACGACATTGAAATAAAGTGTCCAGACTCATAATCAAATGGAGTGTTTATGCTTGTCTTGGCAAGCTCATTCACTCCATTTGCCATTAATTAGAAGCCATTAGCATAAAAAATACTAATCTATGGGTTAGCTAACAACTTTGGGTATTTTTGGTTAGGTAAACTAATATGACTCTGTATAGTGGACTGTACTAACACGAAAACGTAAATATACCTAAGTACTTACATTTCTTATTCTTACGTACGTTAATTTGACTTTTCATATTTTTCACAATTAAAACTGTAATAAAAAAGAAACATCAATTTTATTTTTCACAAACTGATTTTTTTATTTATTTTATTGATAGCTTAATTAAAACTTGAAAAATTTTACTGGCAATTAAATGTCAGTCAAAACTTATATTGAACAAAAACATTGAAACAGAAATTAAACTATTCTTGTTTCAAGAAATGTGTTATCTGTTTTCGTTTCGTGTTTTTACCTTAATAGGAGATACAAAAGCATGACTATAGTAGCAAGAATCGTAGCGGGTATATTAATTAAATCCCACCGCTTTGTATATATTTACTTAATATTGTGCATTTTATATGTTGACGCTGGCAGCTTCGACTCTGTCATACAAATATTTGAGCCGATCTACTATTTTGAATTCCCCTTGAATTTTCCCATACATTCAAATAATGTATGGGATTGTTCGATGCGAGAAAATAATTTTATATCCAAGAGATTAGATTCATATTAATATTTGAATACATTTGTTTTGGTATTATGCCAAAACTTCATTTTAATAGGAATATCGGCTCAGATCTATTGAGTAAGTAAAGTAAACAACTGATTTTACTACAAACTGTATAAAAACATGATATATATAATTTTATGTATGTAATATTGCAAGGTACCAACTGAACCAGATAGTATGGTGTCGAAATAAACCAATCTATAGTACAAATTATACTACTATATAAATTGTACTGCAGATTCCTGTAAAGTATGAGTTTTTTGCTGCAACAAAAAAACTGTTTAAATTTTGAAAATTCATTACAATTTATTTATTTTAACCAGAT
This sequence comes from Bicyclus anynana, assembly GCF_947172395.1. NCBI lineage: Eukaryota > Metazoa > Arthropoda > Insecta > Lepidoptera > Nymphalidae > Bicyclus > Bicyclus anynana. The sequence continues at coordinate 5,560,122 of NC_069089.1, read as the reverse complement.
CAGATTTATCTTTACCGAAATATCTCAAAGCACCGTTATATAGGGTGTCCCGTAAATATTACAACATACTTTACAGGCGATAGCTGACATCAAGACCTACTAAAATAGCAATTTAAGTAAGCTGAAATTTACTAAATTTCACTGAAGGTACTTATGTATATTTTGTACAAAAATCAATATGACTTAAAATCCGTAAAACTTCGGCTAACATAATATATTGCGTTATTTTAGTAGTCTATCTATCTATCGGCCTTGATGTCCGATATCAGCCTGTATTTCGTACTATTTACGGGACACTCTGTATATATAATAGTGAGAACTAATCTACTAGATGACACTATGGTATATGATTATTGTCTTTGGTTTATGTTATTTTAATGATTATGTAAATGTTTGTTTTTATCACCATTTTATTTTGCGTTTTTTAATTAAAATGGGTTTTTAAATACCTAAACCCACGCAAGGGATAAATGCTGTTTGTATCATGAAAAGAGGTTATTTTTAATCAAAAATATCATGGTGTCTTAATTTTACTGTAAAAAACCTATTATGTTTAATAAGTTTAATTCAAAATTTGTTTATGTGCTTGGACATTATAAATTTATTTGTCTGGGCATATAATTGGTGCAAATGTCTAGTAGAATTGGTTGTGATTTTTCTTTTTTGATAGTAAAATTAATGAAATTTTCAATGATTACATTGTAAATTTTATAGTTATATTGCATTTATAGTTGTAGTGCAAGTAAAATTGTAAGCTTTTAAAAGGTCACACAAATACTGATAGCAACTACAGTAATCTTATATAATATCTCAGAACTAAAAAATTTGGTTAATACTAACATATATATATATACTATATTAACAATCGAATAGGTTATTTGTTTTTGATGTTGAGCAAATTTTTTTTTTAAATTAAACTTACCTTTGTGATATCGCCAAATTGAGTGATATATATGTTAATTACGTACTATACTATAGTAGTTCTATTATATCTAAATTGTTTTACCTGTCACCTCAACACATGCACACAATGTGATTGTGTAGGTGTGTAAATGTGTTGAGATTGACGGCCTCCGTGGCGCAGTGGTATGCGCGGTGGATTTACAAAACGGAGGTCCTGGGTTTGATCCCCGGTTGGGCAGATTGAGATTTTCTTAATTTGTCCAGGTCTGGCTGGTGGGAGGCTTCGGCCGTACCTAGTTACCACCCTACCGGCAAAGAATAAAAAAAAATTGCCAGGTAAAAATAAATTATAAATAAAGTATCTTTTCATCATTATCAGCCTATTGTAACACTACAGGCCTCCCACCTTATAGGAGAGGGGGCAGTAACTTTTAAATCATTTAGAAATGGTGGATATAATCAATCTTAAGTGCTGGTTTTTACAATTTTTTTAAATAACTGTAATTTTGACAATTAAAAATGTTTACTAAAATCTTAACAAAACTTTGTCAGAAATAGGCTATATTATAATTTTCAAAATGGTTAAATATGTATTGAAAATCTGTGAGTTTTCTTCCTATTAATTTTTAGGTTAAATACATATTAGGTAACGAATAACCAAATTATGTGGTTCCAAAATTGGTGAGATATGGTAGAAAATGTATTTTATAGCGTGAAAACTAAATTGCGAATTGTGTTGTAATAGTTGTAGTAATTATTTCAAAGGTATTATAAAATTAATTCACTGTGTAAAAATGTCGGGCAAGTGTGAGAATGTTTGTAGAAGCTTGGACGAGGTAATGAGGTATCAGAATGGTATTGTTATTTTATTCTATGGTAAGGAATAATACCGTAGACATTAATCCACAAACAAGATAAATCATCCAAAGTGTATAGTCCTTTTCATGAAAGAAGTCCCCCAGACTCGGCGCTAATGTTTTAATGTCATTTGGTAATGGCAGTCATTTGTGTGAGGCGCTGTCAATTTTAGTTCAGGTTTTAATCGCGGGACTTATTTCATGAAAAGACTTAAAATAATTCTACTGTACAGTAAAGATAAATGGATAAATAATATAATGCGCCTCAAGTAACATTGTCGCTCTGAGATTTTCCTTTAGAAATCCGCGCATTCTTATTTTAGCACTCTATAGTATTCGCCAAACTTCTAGCCCATTCTGATAATCCAACTGCGTAGTCTGGCAAGTTCGTTGATAACACTCCCATAATATGCGGGCGACAGGGGGAAAGACTGCGGGTGTGATATCGTGCGTACGGGGAAGTGACGTGCATCAGTCGTTGGTTTTTCATTCATCGCTACACGCCCCCTGGCCCGCGCGCAACATCGGGAGTGTTACAAACGAAGTTGCCAAGCTATAGCTGGAAATAAATGAATTTTTCGTACTTTGCATAAGTGTACGCCTCGTGTTCAGAGCGAACTCGAAGTTTGACTCGTACATATAGGCGCTAACTTCAGAGTGGTATACTTATTTTATGCAAACTTAAACAAGTATGTATATCGATTTGTATAGCTTAGCAAGTTCGTTGATGACACTCCCATGATATGCGGGCGACGGGGGGAAAGGATTGCGCGGGTGTGATGTTGTGCGCGCGGGGTATCGCTACCCCTCCCGGCTCGCGCGGACCATCGAGAGTGTTACAAACGAATTTGCCAAGCTATAGTTTGGTAGAAGGATGACATATAAGTTAATTAACAAAAGTAGACTGTAGCGGCTCGATTAATAATTATAATGTTAAAAGTAAAGAAAATAGACATTATTCCTTAGTACCTACTTCAAAATTAATTTTGGAAATAAATTAGAATAGTTTTATGTTCGATAGTGTGCAATTATGTAAATACAATCTCTATATTAGATGATTACTAGAAGGAAACCTTGCTTACAATTTACTAACGCTTTAATATAAAATTAAGTGCTAATAAAGTAAATTATCACTTATTACAGCCAATTAAATTTTGCAATAAGTAAAGTCTTACACCAATAATTAATACTTAATGATCATGTTTACACAATAGATGAATAGTTGATAATAATATTCTGTATCATATTATTATAAACGAGAAAATTTGTATTTTTCCACTGCCAGTATTTCAACATCCATAATGAATAAGTATTTAGTGCATATAAGGGTAGAAAATAGTTTAGTTTAGTAGATTTAGAATTAAGCAAGCTAAGTTGAATGATTTTTAATAATTTTTTGGTAATAAAAATGATTAAGAACGTGCGAGTTTTTCTGTATTATATCTAAGTACCTACCTATTATTATTTTACTATACAATTTTTTGTAATTTTTTTAAAATAATAATAATTATGAAGGCTGCTGTTTTTCGACAAACAAGTCAATTAATCAAAATTGTCGTGAGAAGTCAAAAATCCAGTGACCCTTTCCTTAAAGTAGTGGGGATAGGATGCCTAGACCCACTAGGCTGCTGCTCCGATCCGGATTGGTGAGCTTATTGTTGTTTTTGAAATTCACTCAATAGTCCTAACAATCTATCAAATACACAGATTAAAGAATGATAAGCAGATATAGCGCACGAAACACAACGGTGTCGTAGCCGTGTCAAGTACAAAATTCAAAAACGAATACATTCTCGAGTCGGTACGACACGAAGCGTCGCATCAGTAATTTTCAATATTATTCAAGAAAAATGGCCTTCCCATGTTATCGAATGTTTTGAAAACGGTTCACAAAAAATAAAATAATAATGACCAAGTCATTATTGTCATTATTATATTATTCAGTCTTCATTGCTCTACAAGGCACCAAGTTAGTACTAGGTACTCAAATTCGATTTATCTTACTGGTTACAGAAAATCTTAAAAGAAAGAATAGCTCAGTATTTCCTAGCATAACCCAGGAGCTCGTGATCTAAAGCCACAGGCTAACCACTGGACCAACGAGGTATACTGATATTATAAGTATTTTTTTTACAATTTAGCCCTTGACTACAATCTCACCTGGTAACAGTAAGTGATGATGCAATCTAAGATGAATGCGGGCTAACTTGTTATGAACACCCCTTTCGGTTTCCACACGACTTCGAACTGGAACACTAAATCGTTTGGCGGTACGCCTTAGTCGGTAGGGTGCAAACTAGCCACGGCCAAAGCCTCCCACCAGCTAGACCTTGGCCAATTAAGAAAACCTCAATCGGCCCAGCCGGAGATCGAACCCAGGATCTCCGTCTTGTAAATCCACTGCGGCATGGATTGGAAAAAATCGTTTATCGTAGTGTTTTACGGGGACAAAATCATCATCAACATCAACCCATACCCATCGGCTCACTGCTGAGTTCGAATCTCCTCTCAGAATGAGAGGTAACAATGGTCCACCACGCTGGCCCAATGCGGATTAGCAGGCTTCACACACGCAGAGAATTAAGAAAATTCTCTGGTATGCAAGTTTACTTACGATGTTTAATTACATTTAATTTCGTAAAATGCACATACATGCCCCGGGCTGGTTCGGTATATTAACTTGACTATCACGGCTCAAAAAATCGATAAAATTAAAATATGGTACGCATCGCAAGTCGCAAAATATTTGTCTATTTACTTCTCCGTCTACGGGTGAACGACTGAAAAAAAAATACGAATGACAAACTGACAAGTGAATGATCAATAACAGTTGACATTGACAATAAAATCATTAACCAAAAAGGTTTGTTTTCATGTTTTGTTTGTTTGTTGCATTCAATTATGACTTTTGTAAAAAGTGGAAACTTTGTTTTGTGTCCATATTAATTATTAACCAAATAACTTTACATACCTTACTTACTCAGTTACATATTATCCATAAAACTATTGTTTTAAAATCAACGCCTACAGAACTTCATCATGTCCACCCGCGAAATACTTACTCTACAGTTTGGACATTATTCCAACTACGTAGGAGCTCATTTCTGGAATATCCAGGAACTGGGTTTTGACTACACTGGTACGGTAAAAGCAGAGTGTAATCATGATATTCTATATCGGGAAGGACAGACAGCGAACGGAGAGGTAACCTATACTCCTCGCTTGCTTTTGGCGGATTTAAAAGGATCTTTGAAAACATTGCCGACTTCTGGAGGCTTAGAAGAACCTCGTGTAGAAGAGGATCTTCCATGGCATACTGTCGAAAGGGTAGAAGAGCCAACAGCCAGCAAAAATGAATTCTTGCATGATATAGATGGTGAAAATTCTTCAAACATAAATAATAAAGAATATAATTTTGAACAAGATGTACAAACTTGGACTGATTATTTGTATCCTCGATTTCATCCTCGTTCAGTTAATGTAATTAAGGAATATCAACATGGAAATGAAAATGTAAGAAACATTATAATTTTGTTTATATATTTACACCAATTTTTCAAATGTGATTTGTATATTTTTATACTTTCAGGAAAGCTTTGACTACAACTGTTCTGGCAGAGAAATTTGGAAATCAAATTTTGGAGACACATTTTCTGACAAAATCAGAAAATATGTAGAGGAATGTGATAGTATGCAGGGTTTTCATGTAAACTTTGACTGCACAGATGGTTTCTCTGGCCTTGCACTAGGCTGTATTGAACACCTGGCTGATGAATACAACAAAGTCATTTTAGCTTTCCCTATTATTGCATCTTACTTCTCAGATAACAATCCATCTACTGAAGATGAGAGAGAAAAAGCAAACATAAAAGATTCAGTAAGATTAGTTAATGTTGCATTATCCATTGAAGAGTTGTCACAACATTCCGCTTTATTTGTACCTTTATGTACTGGTGAGAAGGGATGGAGAAAGCCTGGCGCTCCTAGAGCGTTTGACTACATCAACTACAAGCCAGAACAATATTACCATTCTTCAGCATTACTTGCATCTGCTATTGATACATTGAGTCATAAATATAGGCATAAAGCTAATGTTCATACAATGTCCGATATATGTGCCGACATGACCGGTTATGGAAGAAAAATGGCTGCAGCATCATTTGGAATGCCTGTAGCTTTAAAAGAATCTGAATATCTGATTGACTATTTAAATACCATCTCAAAACCTCTTTACAAATCCATCACACCTAGCTGTAAAATTGCTACAGATAAAATTTTCCAGCTTATCACTGTTAGAGGAATCCCAGAATCTTATTTAAAAGCACCCATGAAGGAAGCTAAAGATCAAATGAAACTTGCTGCATACAGATGTAGCAATGTAAAAGAAATGTTTGAATTATATTTTCAAGCAAATAATTTCTTGTCTGCAACAAATGTTACAGTATCTGAGAAACCACTGGATCTGAAAACACCATTTCCTAATATTTTCTCAGATTGTTTGAATAAATATGGATTTGTTAAAGATGACACTGTTGTACAGAAAGTAGAAAGCTGTCCAGTAATTGCTGGATTCCACAATGGTAATTTCATGTCAGATGTCATTGAAAAACTCCACAGAGATGTGAGCAGGATTAAATTTGCAAAACTACATAAGTTCCGAGAACAGGGACTCGAAGAAGCTGATTACAGAGAATGTCTAGATAGGTTATCAGAATTTAAGGATAACTATGAAGATGATTTTGAGCTTTAATTTTTAAATAGGGGTATAGTTAAAATAAATGACAAAGTATAGAAGTTAAACTTTATTAAGATGATTTAGATAAAATAAATCATATTATTTCATTCACGCATTTCAATTATACACATATACACCTATAATGTCTTTCTAATATGATCACGTTGATCGCTCGAGTGCCCTCTCCTTCATTCTTGTAATAAATGCTGCACCTTTGTTCTTTCTGAAGTTTTCGTAAGGATCATTCAAGTTCACACCAACACCTGAAGAAAATACAATAAAAATAAATTAATAATTATTAAATTTTAAAATTGTTTTCTACTAGTGTTCCTTAGTAAACAAGCTTGTATATTAAAATCAACTTCTTTTGGAATATTTATCAACAAACAAATTCAAAAATAATATAAAACTTTTGTCATTTCATACCCAATTTAATTAAAATTATTTATTGATTTATTAGTTACAAAGAGTCCGCCTCTTTGGTGGACTCTTTGACAAACCTCACCCACATAGAATATTCTCAGGTATATACAGGTTCCACAATGTTTTACCTTCACTGCTAGAGACACATGGCATTTAGTCTCTTAAAATGCACACAACTGAAAAGATGCGCCCTGAGAATTGAAGGAAAAGGTCATAATCCACTGGACATCTCATTTGGCTTTAGCATAGATGAAAAATTGTTGGTAATACAATACAATAGCCACACAACAGGGCCAGGCCCTCCTTCCTTCCATATAGAAAAGTATAGTTGCTCTAATGTCTGTTGGTGGGTTCGATGAATAACAAGTATTACTAGCATCTAACTTGCTGTGTGGTCATCATATTTGGCTTACTGCTGAGCTCGAGTTTCCTCTCAGAAAGGAAAAACATCGTGAGGAAACCTGCATACCAGCAAATTCTCTCCATACAAGAGATACATAAGGACTGTTCATTGTCTGAGACCAGAACGGAGTCCACGTCAGATCAGCAGGTAAATTCACTAATTTTGACGTATGTTAGTTGACATATAAGTAATTGAGATCTTCTGAGAGGAGACTTGAATGTGGTCATCTACTAGCATTAAACTTGCCTTTGTATTGGTCCTGTTTATCGCGCACCGTGCCCCCGCTGATGGGCTCCGCGATGCCCTGCCCGGCGGCGCCCAGCCCGCCGGCGCTCCAGCCCATCTTCTGTAGGAGCTGGTGGCCCTTGTTACTGGAATCTATTGTTTGTTGTGACGGACCGGCGTAGGAGCCCCCTCTGTTGAACAAAATAACTAGTAAGTTGTGTTGTACACTTAGGGATTCAAAACAACCTGTTTTTTAAAGCTACCACTCTACATTGACCTATCACAATGGCCTACTATGATGATTATTTCACGCTGAAAGCTCATGTCGGATAAACACGGGTTGACAACAGAAGCGGATTTAAAGAGAAAAACACGATTATTGAATGGGAACCTATAAGGTATAATAATTACCACTAAGAATGTTACCAACAAATCCTCGAGTGGCAGAGAACCTTGAGTGAAGTTCCCGGAATTGTGAGCATTGTATGTAGGGTTAAAGACGTCTTTTAAACTAGTTAACATTTCGCTTTTTCACTCAAGTCATTCTCCCTGCCTCGCCCAAAATAATCCAATCATCCATCCATTTCTCACGTGTTCGTCGTGCTCTTGCGCTGCGACGTTGTGCGTTATCGCAACGGACTTGCATATAATGCGTTGATCAGTTGCGACGCCGCAATGCTAAGCACTAATGAGGCATCTGCTCTTAAGCCTAGTTCGAACTACTTTAGCATTTTAGTTGAGTAGCGTACTAAACTACTTCCTACTGTCTTAAAATAGTTTGCACTTTATTCAAGTACATTTCACAAGTGAGTGGTGGTTTGCAAGATGAACAACCTACATAGCAAATAAAGTAAATAAACTGATTAAGCTACTTGACTACTGAATAACAATGGCTTTAATTGAAGAAGTGGATGAAGAAATTTGTATGATTAATAAAAAGAAGCTATGGGTACGAATATGAACGACGAATTGATTCTTCGCTCCAGCGTAACGTAATTTTATGATTTTAGGAGCAACTAATAAACTCAACTAATTTGTCAGGTTCGGACTTGTTTAGTAGTGAATCAGTGAGTGTGGACAGGTGGTATAGGCGCTACTCGCGCGTTAAAATAAAGTAAACTCAACTAAACTATTTACTAACCTACTCGACTAAGTTTTTGGTGTTCAGACACGTTTAGCGACTAAAGGAGAAGGTACATTTTAGGCCCACTCTATCATTAAAATTTAAAGAATACAAGGATTTTATTAAATAACTTAATAGATCTAACTAAATAAAAAGAAATGAATAAAATTAAAACCCAAGTTTTTGACATAAATCAAGATGCAATTAAAGCAACTATGACATGACGATTGACTGCAAACGTCAAATTGACTACTGCATTGAAAACGCCATCAATCCGCCATTATTACCCATAATATTGTTGCATTTCTTGGGAGAGAATGAATATTATTTCGAAAGAATTAAAGTAAATTCGTAGATTTGTATAATCAAAAATAGTAAAAAAATGTATTTTCTTTTATTTCAGCCAGAGTACAATGACTGATCCTGGGCTCCATTTTGGACCATCTCCTTTTACGCTACTCAACTAAACTGCTAAACTAGTCTGACCAAGCTTTTAGATGAAGTAGATGTTATCCTCACAGAAAACTAGGCGGCGTCGGCGACCGGGAGCGTTCGACGCGGCGCGAGCGCGGGGGCGAAGTCTCGCGCGGCGCGTGTCGCTCGGCGCGCTCGCGGGACCGGCTGCGGGACCGGGACCGCGACCGCGACCGGGACCTTCGCCGACCTGTAAACAAACATGACAAATCATCATCATCATCATCATACTCAGACTAATAACATAAGAACCTGCCTCGGTATTCTGCTGTCAAAGTATATGATCAACGATCTAATGCGTTAAAAAAACTATCTGTGTACAATTGATATTTCATAGTTGTAATCGTGTTCGTCGTGTAAAGAGCTCCGTAAAAATACCTTTTTGTGTATGTTGTAAAATTTTAGTTTAACATATATTTTAAACCAATTTAAGCTTTGTTTGTAAGTTTGGGTGCGATATTAGTCCTTACGTAATTAGTCTGATGGACGTCCACTGCAGGACATAGGTCTTTTGTAGGGACTTCCGAACATCACGATACTGAGCCGCCTGATTCCAGCGAATCCCTGCGACTCGCTTGATGTCGTCAGTCCACCTGGTGGGAGGTCGACCAACACTGCGCTTGCTAGTGCGGGGTCGCCATTCCAGCACCTTGGGACCCCAACGTACATAGGCTTTTCGAACTATGTGCCCCGCCCACTTTCAGCTTCGCGACTCGTTGAGCTACTACGGTGACTTTCACACAGCAAATCTTTATGAACCATGTGTCCCATGGGACGACTTGTGTAAAATTATCACGCTTATAATTATTAACAGCCGATGGACATAGACGTCTTGCATGGATCCAAACACCAGTCTGGAGCCGCCAGCATCAAAGAGACTCCCAGAGAACCAGGACTATAGTCTTCTTCAATTAATTAATCAAGCCAATAAATCAAACCAATAGTTCTTGAGCCCTCAAACCAAACAAAAAGGTAAACGGTAAAAGTTGCGAAAAAATCATGTACGATGTACGATCCACACAAATTCCTTTCGGTTTCTACACATTGTACCGGAACGCTAAATCATTTGGCGGTACGTCTTTGCCAGGTGGTAACTAGCCACGGCCAAAGCCTCCCAGACCTGGAGCAATTAAGAAAGCCTCAATCGGACCAGCCGAGAATCGAAACCAGGACGTCTGTTTCATATCAATCCTGACAAAAAGTCTGAAACTTTACCAGACTGGCACAGCAGTGCTGTATGAAGGCAGGAATAACATGACGGTAGAACTGCCCCGAAAGAGCTCTGCTACTACTAATATTGAGAGTATAACTTAACTTGTCTAGACTTACTCTCTCTCTCCCTGTCTCGTCGCCATGTGTTTTTTCTTCTCGGCGAAGGCGATCTTGATTTGGACTTCTTCGGTGAAACTTTCTCTGGAGATTTACTTAGCGACCTATAACAGCATTGTATTGTTAAATTCTACATGAATAATAATAATCCAAGTTATTAATGCTGACGGCCGCGTGGTGCAGTGGGTGGGTACCCTGCCTTCTGGATCCACGGTCATGGATTCGATTCCCATAACAACAAAATTCGACAATGCCCACATGGTTTTATTATCGTACTAGATTCCTAACCAGAATCGTTATTTTGTTTTACTTCCATTTTATATCCGTATGGCGGGTATAGTTTTCATATACTTTGGTGCCTGTTGTCCTTTATAATAATTGCAAGAAGGCTTACAAGCACTTTTGGAACGTCAAGTTTGACTATTTGTAAAGACTGGTTCAGAAGGCAGGTTTTGATGAGCTGGCAAGAACCCCAACAGTTTTAAATAATAAAAAAATTAAAAAAAAAATATACACTATAATTTACACTAGTTGAAATCATTACATTTTTTATCACTTCCTATGTGAAGGTGGTAGCTGATCCAATGGCATCCAAGCATAAAGGAATTAATTCATTGAGTAATCACCTTGACTTAGTAATTGAACTTATGCATTGGCAGGACCATAACCATTTTGGAGAACTTGTTAAAGAAGCAAACAATAAGCGGATGTAAATAACTAACTATTAAGATGGTTTAAATCTCCTTTTCCTTTGTAAATTTTAAATATTTGATGAATGTGTGAATTCCGCCTCCAGGTAGTGGAGAGGGTTTAAAATCAAAATACATACGCACTTTGACAAGGTTTAATTGAGAATACGTGATAGCCCAGTGGATATGACCTCTGCCTCCGATTCCGGAGGGTGTGGGTTTGAATCCGGTCCGGGACATGCACCTCCAACTTTTCAGTTGTGTGCATTTTTAAGAAATTAAATATCACGTGTCTCAATCGGTGAAGGAAAACATCGTGAGGAAACCTGCATACCAGAGAATTATCTTTATGCACTGCGTGTGTGAAGTCTGCCAATCCGCATTGGGCCAGCGTGGTGGACTATTGGCCTAACCCCTCTCATTCTGAGAGGAGACTCGAGCTCAGCAGTGAGCCGTATATGGGTTGATAACGACGAATTGAGAATAACTTAATACTTATGAATGTTTAACTAATAGACAGCTATTGTGCGTGTGTGGGTTATGTATCCATATTAGACGAATGTTCATTGTGATGGCTTAAAGTATGAAAGTTATGAACGTAATGTTTTGTATGACATGTTTGACTGTGTTAGGTATCTATTTAGCTTAATAATCTCAACAGTCTTATTACCTGTATCTTCTGCCTGGTGGGGTGGGTTGTTTCTGTAAATCTTTCGGTATAGGGCTCGGTGTCCTTGACTTCTGTCTCAAGCCCTGCGCGATGGCTTCTTCTTTGTTCTTCCGAGCTGCGTTTTTAGCCTTGTAATATTCATACAAACCTAACTTTTCCCAACCCTCGCTGTTCAAATACACAAATCATTAATTAAATGAAATTTTATTTTTCTCCACATAAGTTTTGCATGTGACAAAATATAAATGAGTTAGGCTGAAATGTTATCGGCTCTAAGTTAGACGAGCACGTTAGTATCAGAGCCGATAACATCAGAAGTGGGATAGAATTCGATTAAGATAGAAGAGACAGGAGGATAAAACAGGAGGGTAAAAAACCTGTTTTGCAAGACATCAGGAACTATCCCCGCACCTAATGGGTTAGTAAACTGAAAACAAATTGACTATGGTTTTGACTCCCACTTTTTTATCCATATACTAGGGGACCCGGTCAAGCTTCGCTTTCACTTATGTGCATTTCTTCCCTAGTCTGCACTACTCTACTCCTATCCATTGACTCTTAAACACTTGTATGGGAAATAGAAAAGGGTAGTTTTTATGGTTTTCCCGGCAATTATTCTAATTTTTCTCACCTTTCATACCCTCCCTATACATCCACAATAATATCAAGACCAAGATAAGATAAATCCGTTCAGTTGTTCTCGAGTTCTAGCGAGATTAAAGAACAGCAATTCATTTATATATACAGGTTGCTTGGGAATATTTCTCATACCTATTATACACCGTGCTACCGGCAGCGTCTATAATCCGCCGCGACATGTATGTATCCATTACGAGAAACTCTATAGTAATATTTAAAAAAAGCTGAAGCACATTCACACGCTATCGAAAAAAAAAATTAAAATTGATGAAAAAACTTCAGAACATCCTGTTTCATTCTGTTTGGAAAGAAGAGGTTAATGAACTTTAACCTAGTTTCAGAAATTTTGTTGTTTTTAATACCTACATACCTACTATTTTTGATACACCTAGTCGGCGGCAGTGTCTTTACTAGGGTTGTTAATAAAATATCGATATATCAAAATATCGATTATCACTTAATAGCGATAAGTATTAATTACTAATATTTTTATGGACGATATAGCGATAGTTCGATATTAAAACGTAGATATCGATACTAGATATTTTTAACAAGTTTTAATTTTTTATATCCCTCGCAAATTATTTAAACTAAAACATTATCAAACATAATCTACTTTACTTTATTTATACTTTATTACGTTTTTCATATTTTAGTTTATTTAATTGCATTTTATCGAAAATGTCACTGAAATAAGTAAAACGTAATGTATTCAGATAGTATACACTACTTTACCCTCAGACAAAACTTTAAACATGTTTAATCGTATTAATTTACTTGTCAATTTAGTTACATAAAAAATAGTGAAGTTTAATAAATACTTAATTGTTAAAAGTTTTCATTTAGCCGAAAAATTTATTTTGAAATTATCGATATATCGAGAATCCGATATTTTAAAAAATAGCAAGCCCTAGTCTTTTGCGGTTTCCTTTTTGATAACGCCGCTCGCCGCCTAACCCGTAACTATTGTCGGCAATGTCCAAAAATAGGTACAGGTAAGAAATGTATCTTTCGATCGTTTCTTATAACGCAAGGTGATTGGTTGGGTCTTAATAATTCGATCATTCGGGTCACGGGTCTTTCGTGTTTTGTGTATCGTTACGACTCGACTTAAAGTATGTAGTTACTTGAGTCTTAAACTGAACATCCGTAGGACATGAATCGGAACCCTTTTTTTATTCGTTACAAGTTAGCCATCGACTACAATTTCACCTGACGGTAGTGTAGTAAGTGATTATGCAATCTGAAATGAAAACGGACTAACTTATTAGGGGGAGTATTTGAATCCACGGCTTGGCGGTACGTCTTTATCGGTAGGGTGGTAACGAGTCACGATCGAAGTCTCCCACCAGCCAGGACCAAAACCCCAATCGGCCCAACCGAGGTTCAAACCCAGGACCTCCGTCTTGTAAATCCACCGCGCACACCACTGCGCCACGAAGGCCGATAAATTCCGAACTGATCGGATTTTAGGTTGCTATTCTGTAAAGTGATGTTGTACGACTGACCGACGAGTATTCGATCCAGATAATTGTTACAAGTCCAATCCAGTGTGGTGAACAAAAATCGTTCGCAGATTATTTGAGGCGCTGACGGCCGCGTCACTCGCTCACGCACAAGTACTGATCGGGTATCAGAGATTCGATCAATCACGATCGACACAGGTCTAGTACGGGTTAACACCCGTAAATAAAATAGAATTTAATTTAAAGAAATAGGTTAAAGTGAATGACCTCAAAGCTCAAAGGGACCGACTGGCTGCCGACGTGACTGCGGCGAGGAGGTAGGTAGATGTTTGAAAATACAGGATGTGTTAAAATAATCGATTTTTGAAAGTTTATTACAATTGTAACTCCTTGAATTGTACTTTGTTTTTTTTTTTAATAACACTGATGGATAATAGACATTGGGTACATTATGTGGGATTTTGGTTGAAGACGAATAACGTAGCGCGGTGTATATTAGAGAATATATATATATATATAATATTATATTCCTTAATCAATAATTCTCATTAAAGAATATAACCCTAGAGGTATGAGAAATATTCAAAATGTTCAAGAAACGTATGAATATTTTCAGTGTAAATAATATTTCTTTTGTAAATAGATCTTAAAATGTGTCCCTTATACGCATCCTTAAAATAATGACGTAGCCAAACTTATTCATTGATTTAAATGCAACGATAGTTAAAGGCGTGTGTTACATGGAAAGTTGGAATTATTTGAATTACTTTGTATAAAAATATAAAAACTTTTTTTTCAATTAATAAAATATTAATTAAACAGTTTCGCTCCTATAAGTGGTCTTGTCAACACCTTGAAGTTATGGGAAATATTCCCGAGCATCCTGTTTATAGGTTATATAAGATGTTGGCTTAGAACCCAGAGCTGTAAAGTCATTAAAAAAAGGAAGAGTGTATTTGTCTTACTTGTCTCTGGGTCGTTCGTGATTGGGCGAGGCGTAGAAAGCGTCCACCGCAGCGAGTAGCCTCTCGTTGGGCGGCGCCGGAGGTGGCAGACGAATCTTCGCGGGGTCCAATGGCTTGTATTTATCATCTTCCAGCTAGAAAACATTATTTTAAAGTGCTTTTGATGACCTCTGGCGCAGTTGCTTTAGTTCTCAACAAAGAGGTCGGGTTTATTTAGGATTTATATTTTCTAAATTGGCCCATGGTTTGAATTGGATTGGTTTTGAAATATACATTGTGCCAAAAACTTTTACCACCAGACCAGAGGTAAAAGTTTTTGGCACAATGTATATTTCAAAACCAATCAAAATGATTCCAATCAAAAATATTGATAAAAAAAAAATATAGTGAATCATTTATTTATTTTGTTATTATTCGCGTAAAACTGACGATTTTAGCAATGCGACAGAAAAATCTCTATATTTATTTCACTTTGAAACAATGTTCAAATGACTTGGCAATTAAACATACCATGTCCTAATGAGACTAAAAAGAGAATTTTAACATTCATAATTATAGTCTGGCAAGTATGTTGTCATCAACATAGTTATGATATGCGGGCGACGGGGGGAAAGACTGCGCGGGTGTGATATCATCCGTGCGGGGAAGTGATGTGCATCAGTCGTGGGTTTTTCATTCATCGCTACACGCCACCCGACCCGCGCGAACCATTTGAAGTGTTACGAATGAATTTGCCAAGCTATAATGGGTTTGTCGAATTTCATCACTAAAATAACTGATGTCAAATTCCATTAGATGCTGTTGCTAATATTATATCTTATAAATCTTTGTAATCATTAAAAAAAAACATGTGAGTCATGAGACTTACCATAATAAGAGGTACCATCAACCCTGCGGGCAATTCGAAATAAGGTACTGAAGGCATTAAGTCATCACTGTTAATCTCAGGGAACGGAAGGAACCCGGGTGGGGGTTTGCTTAGATCTGGAAGACCATTTTGAAAAGCTAACAACGGAGGCTCTTGAGGCTCAAACCCTGGAGGAGGCTGAGAGAAGTTCACATTTGGAAGGTGCGATAAATCGGGTTCCTCTATCGTTTCCTGTTTCTTTTGACTCGTTATTTGATCAAACGTTTGACTGTCATAACTATTTTCATTGCCACTTATGCTGTTGTTGGAAGGATAGTTGTCTCCGCTCTCGCTTCCAAACTGTTGGTGCCCAGAATTAAAGTTCTGGTCGTATCCTGAATGCTGTTGGTAGTCGTTGAAATTGTTGTTTTGAAATGTTGGTTGCATGTTGTTTTGTTGTTGATTATCTTTGTTCTGTTCTTGGTTGTTGAGTTCTAGTGCTTGTTTTTGCATCTCCATTTGTTGTATTTGCTGCATTGTGTGCGCGACGAACGCTTGATGTTGTGTTTGGTAGCTGAAAATTCGATAAATATACTCAGAGGCACAATTATCCGCCCTCTTAAATATGACGCGAGTACATTAAAGTGGGTGGATAATTGTGCCTCTGAGTATACAAATAAAAACTGCTAACCAACTCAAGTTTATTAGTTTATTTTCAAGTTTTTCATGTAAAAGTTATTGAAATAGAAAATCGAGAAAAAAGAGTAGTGTCAGACTATTTTCAAACCTAGTGATCTGAGTAAAGAGCTTGTTGATGCACAATTTAGTTTACAAAATGTTTGAAACTATACTACAGCTTTTCTTGATGTGTACTGTTTACCCACAAAGAAATTAGAAAACGCATGTCACTGCATAACTATTTTAATCTGCATCATATGTATTGTTTGTTTCTAAAATGTTAATAAAAAATATATTAACCATATTCAATTGTTTTAAGCTTATTAATCAAATATATTTTTATTTATTTAAGAACAAGTTAATTTTTATTAGGTGTGAAATGACTAGTGATTTATACCCTCATTATTTTTAATTCGTTTGGTGGCAAACAGTATTCATCAAGAAAGGCTGTAGTATAATCAAGAACATCCATCAATAATTATGCTTTCGTCTTTCTATATTATGTAAACATTGTCTAATTAAATATCAAAAGTAACTTGGAAGAAATCTTAAGCCATCAAAGTTTTAATAAACAGACTAAAAATTTACATATTAAATAAGTCATTTGATCGGCTTTTGATCCAGAGACTGATCTCCGATAGACAAAGGAACAAGAGAGAAAAAAATAGACTAAAATTTGGTTTTTATATATAAAATATGACATACTTTTCGAATGTGGCTTTCGTCTGTTGCGTCAAATGTGCAATCGCATTAGAGTGCTGCGCTATCAAGTTGTTCTGATACTCTTGGTAGGAGCTCGTGGGGCTCTTCATTTTTTTAATGACCGCAGCATCGAAGTAGTTGGACTTAGATTCCCAGAGCCGCAGCAGCTTGTTCAATTTAGCCTCCTGCTCCTCTGTAACGGCTGAAACAGCAAAACAATGAAGATGTTGTCGTACCAACCAAAGTGACTCAAGCAAGTTACCTGCCTCGTTAACCACAGCTGATGGAGTGACTACATCTATTAAGTGATGATGAGAATGCACAATCAGATAAGAGACCTAAATTCTTTGAGGACATTATTATAAATATGTTACCTATACTGGCATTGCAAAACATTGGAACCACCACATTTTCCAAATTTTTCTTGAGATCTTCAGCGTTTTTGCGTGCACTGTAATTAG
The DNA here is from genome assembly GCF_947172395.1 of Bicyclus anynana. NCBI lineage: Eukaryota > Metazoa > Arthropoda > Insecta > Lepidoptera > Nymphalidae > Bicyclus > Bicyclus anynana. The sequence goes on along the minus strand of NC_069089.1, from coordinate 5,542,533 downwards.
GAATAATCGTATCATAGACACCGAATTTTGGGAGTGAATGCAACGGTCATGAAATATATATATATAGAATAACAATATTCTGATTACATTTATATATACATATGTAATATAATATTATAAGAAACATAACAAACTTAGTTTTCTATTATATATTCATTGCAAATAAATTACTAAAGAGATAAATACACTGACATAATGTGCACATATCAAGAACTTTTGTCTCTACAACAGATGTGTCTAAATCTTGACTAAGCACTAAGATATTCCAGAAACAAAAGTTGATCATATTAGTAATGGTGCCCTAAAACATTAAAAAGTAATAAAAAAAGTATATATATAATACATCTAAAAATATATAATATATATTACGTTTTAATATTTAACACACAAAATTAAATTATTTAGAAGAAAAAAAAATAACAGAAAATATTAACACAATGTGCCAGACACCCACATATAATTTGTTTTAGAGATTGTACCCCATAAGCTTACACTAACAATAGTACTATGTATACTGACCAATGGTGGAGAACATCATTGATGAGGTAAATGATGTGGAGCTTTTGTGAGAATGGTGCACCCTGCTGGGTGACTTTCCTCAGGAGGTGCTGTGATATAACTTTCCCCGCATCATGTGATGTTGCATGTTGCAATATCCAACCCTTGCCTAAAACAACCAAAACATTATTTTATTTATAATGAAAACTGCTCATACTAGCGGACGCTCGCGATTTCATCAGCCCCTAGACCTCCTTAATTCGGCCATGTCGCAAAATTCGTTCTTAGTGGACTTCCATTAACTATGAACTACCTCCCTGCTAAATTTTTTAGCTTCGCTTCGCTTTTATATATTAAGATTGAATAAAAAAAAATGCTATTTGTTATAATGTATTTGAGAAATAAGCACAGCTATTAAGTTGGCAAAAAATAACAGTTGTCTATGCTAAATGATAATATTTGACAAACATTTGTTTTATTTGGGTTTTGACAAGGTGCCTAGTGTGTAACTGGCCAATGCAGACATATTGTTAAGCTACTTCAAAAAACTGAGAAAGGATTATCAATTTCACCGGTATTCTCGGAATTGTAGTTTTGTATTTTTGTAAAGTGACAAGATTGATCTAGAGAGTAAGGAAAAAAACATGATGATGATAACATCAAAGCATAAGTATTGATTGTATACCTGTTGAAATGCTATCTTTAGTACATGTGTCGATGATTGGTTGCAATATAGTATCAAGTTCTGAGAGGACAATGTTGTTTTCCTCCGCCATAATCTGTATGGTCTCCACTTGGGCCTTGCTCACAAGTTCATTGATTTTGGCTTGTTGTTGCTGTATTAACACCTAAAACATACTATCAGTTTAGTATTGTGTACAACAAGATAATGTTCTATTAACAATAGATTGTTTTCGATTGATATGTATTTTGTAATTGTAATCTACAGTTATTATATAATGAGGAAACATTTTTGTTTATAAAGAATAAGGCTCTGAAACTATTGGATCGATTTTGAAAATACTGTTACCAATGGAAAGCTACATTATCAGAGAGGAACATGAATGGAAACTATGCTAGCATGCCTAGCATGCTACATAATATATTTTGTCATCATAAAAATGTAAAAACCGTTTCATTATAATCTATTTTTCGAGATAGTGAACTGTCGATGGATTGTGAACCACAACATACAATTTGTTGTGTTATTTTTTGGTGGATTTTAAGGATTTTTTTCATTTGTACATTCACAAATAAAAAAATACCTAAGTTAACCTAACCATTGCTTTCTGGGCCACTCAAGTTTCAGTTCTTAGGAGTATGTATGGAGCTTACAATCTATCAACAGTTCACAATCTCTCAAGATAGATTATAAAGAAATGGTATTTATAATTTTACTGTCACATAAACACAAGATGTGAAATGAGAATTTGGACTATTTTAAGGCCAGTTTGTTTTCAGTTGTTTTAAGTTTTAATTTTAATGATATAAATTAATACAAAAATTACTAGAAAAAGATTAGGACAGAAACAGAGAGGAAAAAAACCCCAAAAAAAATTTATTAACATTATACTTTTTACCAGACTATGAAACTAAACTGAAAGGAAGGGTAATGATGTTTTCGTAACATACTCAACATGTATGTTCACAAACTTTAATTTGAGGCTCTTTTAAGATTAAATATTACACAGCACATATCAGAGCTACAATAATTTATTTATTTAGCAGTAATGCATGTACTAATACATTAGTTGACTTGAATGCCTAATGTTACTAGTTTGGATGTTTGTCTTGTCAGGAATTAAATTAATTAAGTTAAAATTAATCTTTACACCATACTTACAAAAGTAGGAAAGGAGCCCATTTGTGAATTTACAAATACAAATAAATCGGGATAAATAAATTAATCTTTCAAGTATTTGCAATTAATATTTATTTTTCTTGTTACTGATATCTTAAATATTAACAAAAATAAAATAGTGGTAATAATTAAAAGCATGTTGTCTGTAAATTATTATCTTATTATAAAAAAACATGCAACTCATTGTTAATGATAAAATCATGCACTTTGTAAAATGAACACTACCTGCCTGCATTATAATTTCACACTGAAAATTAGAGGATATTGTAGGAAAGATAATTGTTTCAGTATACAAATTTAAAAGTTTAATATTAGAGCATATTATGCACAATAACAAATTGAACATTATGTGGTAACCTAAAACACCAAGAGTGATGGTTTATGAGAGTGTGTATATGCATATGTATACTAAGTACTCAATTTATACTGTTTGCCAACAAACAAATTAAAAATGAGGTTATAAATCATTTCACACCTAAAGGTGCTGATAGACTTGAGCATTCACTTTAAACAGAACATCGAGCATTCGCCGTTTTTATATTTGTCGAACTGAACAACAAGCCAAGCCAAGCATAGAGCCAAATATTGATACAAACATCTTGAGAATTCTAGCGAAAGCTCTATTCAATGCTCGTCAAAAGATCTTAATGAAGATGTCAGACTTGACGCTTGCATGTGCTGCAAATCTGCTTGGCAGAACACTTGATAGAATGCTTAATAAAATATTCTTGTACTTTTGTGTGATGTAACATTTGCATAAATGCTCATTACAAGTGAAGGCTCAAGTATATCAGCACCTTTATAATAATTATAATTAACTTGTTCATAAATTAATGAAAATAATTTTGATTAATAAGCTTAAAACAATTTTTATTAGATATAGGCAATATATTTTGAATAACATTTAATAAACAAAGAATACATAATTTAAAATAAATAAGTTATGAAATGATATGAGTTATCTAACATTATTTCTAATTTGTTGGTAAACAGTACACATCCAGTAGGGCTGTAATATAAATGAGGTATGCATGAAAAGTAAGTTTGTCAGCAAACTGGCTTCACATACCACTATAAATTATTATGGAAACTGTATCAGGTTAAACTTAAAATTAATAAAACAAAATTAAACTTGTGATACATGGTGATTTAAATTTTTAACTTATTTTTATTAACAAATATCAGTAAGGCAGTTTGTTTAGGAGTTGTAGTTGTTGGTTTGCAAACCACATGCATAATTGTAATTTTTTTTTTAAAGATTAAATAAGTATGAGAACATATTTTATGTAAAATTATAAAGTTGTCATGCACACAATTTGGTAATACACAATTATTATGAATAATCACTAGTTCTGAAAAGTAAGAAGTACTTATAATGGTGGTCTTCTTTTAAAATACACTTGATAAGAAACCAACTAGACCACTAATAAATCCTGTTGGTGGATGAATGTTTATCAACAAATACATGAAGGTATACCTAATTACTAGTAATTTTACATCAAATTATTTATTTTTATTTATTATTCTACAAAATATATATTGAAATTAAGCCTAACCATAATGCAACCAAACCACAGTTGGTTTTACTGTGCACTAGCTATTATAAATTACTATAATAATAATTTTAATTAACTTATTCCTTAAACACAATAAATTTGATTATCCCCACACTGGAAAGCACAGTGTTGGTAGACCCCTCCACTAGACGGACAGAAGACCTCAAGCGGGTTGCAGGGAGATTATTTTGTTTGGAAGTCCATGCATGAGGCCTATGTCCAGCAGTGGACGTCCATCGGTTGATAATGATGATGATGAAATTTGATTAATAAGCTTAGAACAGTTAGATAGAGTAAATATTTTTAGAATAACATTTTATTTAAAATAAATTGTCTATGAAATATATATAGTGATTTTTAATTTGTTTGTTGATAAACATTCCACATTGTATTGTAAAGAGTGATCCAATTCATTGATATAGCATAAGCTTGGTATATTTATCTTCATATTCAAGTACATACATAAACTTGAATACAATATGTTTACTCGTTGCCTAGGGCTGAGTATATTTGGTGAATGATGAAAAACAAGTCACTGATAACAATGAGTATGTTGACTTACATTGTGCTGAGCGTTAAGGTTATTCTCCGACTGAGTGATCTGTTCCCTGAGCATGCTGATCTGTGCATTGACGCTGTCGCAGTCGGCGCGCGCGGCGGGCGGCGCGGAGTTGGCAGCGAGCCACTGCTGCAGCGCAGGAGCCGCCGCCATGGACGCCGCCAGGCCCAACTGCGCTGGCGTCGCGCTGGCCTGTTGGGGCAGTACATATTGCCTGTTCTGTGCCGTATAAGCGCCGGCGGGCGCGGGGGCCGCCTGGCCACCGGCTGATTGCTTTAGAACTATAAACAGCGGAGGGTCACTTGAAACGGTTATAACACAACGCAAGCAGCGATCGGTCGCGACCGCAGGTGTTTATTTATTTCCACCATCGTCATCATGCTTACTTGCTTGCTCTGTCGTCACTTTGTACTGGTAGTAGTTGAAGTACTCCCCGCCGTAGAGAAAGCTGAACTTGGGGTTGTTTTTTTGTTTCGTTTTGGTCATCTTCTCGAATTCCGGGCCATTTCTAGCGACAAATTGTGCGAGCTTGTCTATTATATTTCGTAGGTCTTGATCTATAAAAAATACAATGAAATAAGCATGCGTGCAAGTTTGAATACAATTGTAATAAGTAAACGACTTGTACCCTGTGGCGGCTGAGGAAGCTCCATTTTGTTTGGGATTTTGAGGTTAGCAATAAGTACTTTATCAAGGATAAAACTTGGACATTAGTTGTTCTTTTGCAACTGTCTATGTTAAAACAAATTACACATAACACTTAAAGTACATTGAAACACTAATAAATTCATTTACGCGACCTGACTTCGGCCATTTGTATTTTTAATCACAGACGACAAATGATTAATAATTTCCACAGAGTAGTGAGTGAGTATGTGAGTAGAGCTTTAGACCATAGAGAAGAGGAAAGTTCGTTGCCGAATCGAATGGTTGTCGATGTTGCCGATCTCAGACTAATTTAGATTGATACATTCTATTGGACTTGTATCGCACTCAAATTCACCAACGAAATCGTCTGTCGTTTTTTTGCAGGGCCGACGTAAACTCACACATCGAAAAAATTTAACACCAATAAATATATCCTGTATTATTTAACTCCTGTATCCTTACACTACACACAACATTAAACTTTCAATTAAACTCCTCACGCGACGTTATTATAACACAAAACGCTCGCAAGTTTCGTGAACAATTAAGACAATAAATCGATAATTTCATAATATAGGTGTCAAAGTTGTATTTACTTTGACTGTGGCCAACACATGACAACGATGACAGCCGTTTCGTATGACAATTGACATTGACAATGATATGACATTGACATTTTCGTGCAGTGCAGTCGATTGAATTGATTGAGTGTGCTTTGGGAATCGGAAATTTTCAATAAATAAACAAAACGCCGGTAAACTTACAATTACTCTTAATTGCTACAAACATTATGTCTAATATAATTTACAATATGTACTCGCTCATTGCATTTGTCACATACATACCTACGTTTTTTATACCAGATTAATATTTATTTTTTAGATATGGGTCGCCGCAAATCAAAACGAAAGCCTCCGGCTAAGCGAAAAGCTATAGAACCCCTTGATCAACAGTTCAACTGCCCATTTTGTAATCACGAAAAGTCCTGTGAAGTTAAAATGTTTGTATATTGGGTGCAAAAATTGTTTTTATTAGTAAATTGTAATGGTTGTCTTATATGGATTTTCTTTCTATGCAGGGATCGAGCCAGGAATACAGCTCGAATACAATGTCGAGTATGCTTAGAAGATTTCCAAACTACTACTAATGTTTTGTCTGAGCCTATAGATGTTTATAATGATTGGGTGGATGCATGCGAAACTGCAAATTAATATTTTAATTATCTTCTTAATCAATATGTGTATTTTTAATTATATTTTTGTGTACGACTTGTATTTTTGTGTCAAGATCTTAATTAAGTTTTTAAATAAATGTATTTAAAATTAAATTACATGTTATTTGTGATAGGAACATTGTTTGTCATCTTAAATATAAATAATCATTAATCTTCCTTTTAATATAAAATAGTTTGATGCACTGTTTGGCTAGTGTTAAAAGAAAATTATTTCCAACTGTTAAAATAAAAACAGTTTTAATGAAATTCATCTATTTATATAATTATACCTTTTAACTGATTTTAGTTTTATACAATTATATTAGATTCCTACTGTTAAAAGTTGGAGTAATAGGATTAAGGATTCGTAATAACCTCAATTATATATTAAAGGACTTTTTAGAGAAATTTTACAAGAGAGTTGTTTTTCAAGAGTTTTCATAATATTTTTATGCAGTTCTAGGCACACACAAGATGAGTTCTAGGTGTTTTAAAATGATGATCTATATGTATACTAAGCTGTATTTTATTAACTGGAACTGATCAAGTATAGTCAGATGCAATTATTTATTGTAATTATAAGCCAACCAGCTGTCGCTAATGCTGAATGCGCCGATATTGTTTTGCTTCTTATTCATATATCTATCCAGCCGGTTCTTAAACACATTCAGTGATTTGTATTTTTTATTTTGTAGCTATCACATTCTCGGGCATTTTATTTCACAATTTAACTACTCTATTACTGAGGAAGTTTTTGAAAGGCTTAAGGGTAGCTCTTTGGCATTTGAGTCAGTTATTATATCCTCTCAGTCTCAATTTAGGGTTACTTTCTATAGTTTGGCAAGTTCGTTGATGACACTCCCATGATGTGCGGGCGACAGGGATAGTGAATAATTCTTTTAACTCCTCAATCATTGGCAAAAGCATGAGGCGACGGTAAGTGGTTATATGGCACATGCAATGTGATTCCCTGTTGCTGCTCTTCCTACATTGCTGTTGAGGCCTATATTTATTACAGATACACATGTTGATCAACATAATTTATTTTAAATTCGTAAATCCATCAACATGACTACTAAATGGATAGTTTATTAAATTATAGTACTATGTATAGTACAAAAATCTATTTATGACTTCATTATTTAATACAATTTTAATTCTAATTTGTTCATTTCCAATAGGTATAGCAAAGGAAATAAAAGAGGAGATATTATGTTTGTCAATTGCTGTATTTTCATTAATTTCATTAATAACCAACAGTAAAATCATATCAGCAAAGATCTTGATTTTGATAAATTAGTATATAACAGAAATATAAAAATCTTATGCATAAATATATAATATGTCACTTCCAATTATTTGTTAATACTTCAACACCCACCAACTGTTAATAATAATTAGACACTTTGCTGATGTGGTTTCTATAAATTACAATTAAACTAAGGTGACCAACTTTCTGCATAATAATGTAAGTTTAACAAGTATTAAACCTTAAAATATATAATTTTGAATAATTGCATGCACAGGCGCAATTTACAAATAAGTAAATAATAATTTATGTACTGCACTCATAGACTTATTATATATACATCTTCAGACCTATTCTACGGACTTGTACCGCACCCAACCAACATTGTTATTTTTTTGAGGGTAAACTCCCACAGAAAATATTTAACACCAATAAATTTATTGTGCCCTTACACTGCACACAGCTATAAATTTGATTCGCAACACACATGTGTAATTTTTACACATTACTTTGACTCATTACACAGAATATTTGATTACTTTATTGATGTTTTGCTGTACTATTCATTTGTTAATTTAAGTTACAAATTCAATATAACTTCGTATTTCTGTAAGTTGTAAATCATTTTTATACACAAACTGGAACTATATTCCTAAAAATTTTGATCATGACGAAATAAATTACAACAATAAAAAATCGATTCTAAAGAAACTCTGTTTTAAACGCGTTAGATCATTGATCATATACTTTGACAGAGGTGTAACTAGCGAGGCTGGTCCCTCTGAGTATATGTCTTCAGACTTTAATATGTCTATGATTGCACTTATTAATTTGATTTTCATTATTCATAGATCATAGTGCTTTAACAAATTGGCCACCTTTTCTAATTTACTCACAGATAAAACAGTTTCGTAGTTGTAACACGCAAATACTACTGTGTTTCTATAAGCATAAAACTATTTTTAATATAATCAGATTTCTGTTAAAATATTTTATAGACAGTATAATAATCAAAAACATTACACATTGAATGACTGAATAGCTCGATGAATGCGAGTATGGAATGTTCTAAGCGCACATTGCTATCGCACTAGCTTGATTAATATATAATTATAATTAATAATCCATAACTAATCTAATAATTATAGATTTCAATAACACGATTTTCTACGCACTTCTTTTGATCAGAACATCATACATTGATAAGCTTAAAATATATTCAACATAATTTGAATTAATTCGTATATTTTGTTTTTTTTTTCGGCATATCCTATTCTTTCTGTGCTGAATATTCTTAAAAGTGACAAGTCCTTGAACAATTAAGTACAACATCAAAAGCTTAATATTTTAATATTTATTTATTATTAATAATTGTACTTTCACTATAATTGTAGGTTTTCTGACCTGTTAATGTCTCAACCTTTCTAAGAACTTTCGCAAGATCCACAATAATACTACAATATTAAATATTCAATATTGACATTGTCTCTTAACAAGCTACCTCTAATAGTTTCTCATTAAAGTTAAATTTGCTTATTTAGCTAAATTAAACAGCGTCAAGCTGTATCACATTTACGTAACAGAAATAAATAAAATATATCGCTTTGAAAACTATTATGTACTACATAATATTATAATACAAAAAATTGAGCTATTGCCTAGACATACAACCCCGGGATATCTGTAACCATGTCAGTGTGTATAGAAATTAAACTCTATCTGTAAGGAGAGAAATCATTGCACTGCAATGAAAAATATATTTACAAAGACGCTACAAGGGTTTTCTACAAAAGAACAAGTTACGAAGGACAATGACATGGTTATTAGAGTCGCATACCACTCTGCCCTTCAAGCACTGCTTTAAGCTGTGTAGAAGGTTTATCAGCATCATCATCATATCAGCCGATGGACGTCCACTGCAGGACATAGGCCTTTTGTAGGAGGGACTTCCAAACATCACGATACTGAGTCACCTGCATCCAGCGAATCCCTGCGACTCGCTTGATGTCGTCAGTCCACTTGGTGGGGGGTCAACCAACACTGAGCTTTCTAGTGCGGGGTCGCCACTTTGGGACCCCAACGTCCATCGGCTCTTCAAACTATGTGCCTCGCCCATTGCCACTTCAGCTTATAAAGGTTTATAGGGCGTATAAATAGCTCAGAATATATAAAAGTCCGCCACAGTGTGCTTACTAAATCGAGTGGAATGTATATGCTCACACCTACCCGATAACTTTAGACAACAATTCAGCACAAACCGCAACCAAATAACAAAATAAATAGTTAAGCGGAAGTACAATATACTGTATTAGTACAAGATCCGGCATAACAAATACCCTCATCTGTTATTTAATTGGGATAAGAAATAAATGATAGAAAATATTCACATTGACACATTGCACATAAGAGTAGGTTGCCTGGTTAAATTGCGGCCGAACAGTATTAAATGCATATATTTTTTCATTTTATTTAATCTTCTTCCCTCTTTGCTTGATTATTAAAAATCCTACACTATAGTACAGCGTTTCTTGATAAGCACTGTTTACCAACAAACAAATTGAAAATGAGGGTATTAATCACTAGTCATTTCACACCTAATAATAATTATAATTAACTTGTTTTAAAATTAATAAAAATAAATTTGATTATTAAGCTTACAACAATTAGATATGGTTAATATATTTTATATACCATTTTATAAACAAAACGTATCTAATTTAAAATAAATAAGTTATGAAATGACATGTGTTTTCTACCTTCATTTCTAATTTATTTGTTGGTAAACAGTATTCATCAAAAAAGGCTGTAGTATAGTTAAAGGAATATTAACTTAATATAACAGAATTGAAAAAGTAAAAGTTGCCTGTTTTCACACTGCTACAGTGGGGTTGTCAAATACAAACAGTTAAATAGTGTTATTTATATACCCTCATAAGTTATTTAGTCGTCTAATATGTCAAATGAAAGCTTATTTTAACTGTATTAGGATTCCTTTGATTTAGTTAATTTAGTTGATTTAGTTTAATTAGATTTTGTAAGAAAAAAGTGTTTGCCCGCAATTCAACTTGGCAACCGATTTGCTATGTGTCACTGAACATTTTCTATCATTTATTTCATAACAGAAGAGCATATAGCAGACGAGCGTATATATTTCCAATGCCGGATCTTAGACCATATTGATTATAAAATAATAAGCTTTCATTCAAGCGCTTAGGGTATAATTTAAAATTTTCCAATGTCAACAAACGAGTCATACTGCATTTCGTAGCTGTCACAAACGGTGTCCTCCTCAACATCTGCGGGATTGGTAGCAGTTGTAGATTTCCCACTGACATATTCGTCATCACAGACGGCTGTATTGTCAGAGCTCTCGCTATTACTATCGATGTACTCGTATAAGCGATTGCTTGTCACGATCTCTGACACCTCGCACATACTCTGTACCGTAGAGCTTTCAACGTTGACTGCATCGAAGGAATAAGAAAGCACAGCATCATCGTACGTAATGGGAACTTCGATGTGAGACGAACAAACGGTATCCTCCTCAACATCTGCGGGATTGGTAACAGTTGTAGACTTCCCACTGACATATTCGTCATCACAGACGGCGGTATTGTCAGAGCTCTCGCTATTACTATTGATGTACTCGTATAAGCGATTGCTTGTCACGATCTCTGACACCTCGCACATACTCTGTACCGTAGAGCTTTCAACGTTGACTGTATCGAAGGAATAAGAAAGCACAGCGTCATCGTACGTAATGGGGACTTCGATATGAGACGAGGAAGCCTCTTCGGTGAACCGACCGGAGTCTCCCAATTCCGAAATGTTAAGGGACAATGTGTTGTCATCTGCCAACATTTGAGATTCGTTCTGTTCGCGATCATCCGAGCTTGGATTGTTTTTCTTGTATATCGGTACATTAGTGTGTTTTGGCGAGTAATTGTCGTCCGACAAGTCCGCTTCAGCGTTCAGAGTTACGTCGTTTTCGTCGCGCTCATGCTGCAAGTGTTCCGAATCATCACATTTGGTGGAATCGTCACTGTCGGATAGAATGAGCTCGATGCTGCGATCCAGAAGCCCAGTGTCGGTGCACGTGGAGAATTCATCTTCAAACACTATTTCGACACTCCTAATTCTCATCAGGGGAATCTTTGCTGGTGAGATTTCATTGCCCTTGGCGGTTCTGCCAATTTTGTGATGACCAGACTCCGCGTACGAATCCGTACATTCGCTCACGTCATCGTAATCTATCTCGTAGCTTCTCAAGTCGGAAGCGCAGGGCGAGCTCTCGGTGGCTCGATTAGTTTGGGGTTTTAATGTATAATGTGCATCAGTATGGTCGGGTGAGGGCGTGCGTGTGGTATGCGTATGTAATCCCTAAGGTTGCGATAACTCTTATTGTATAGTGGTGCCGAGGTCTAGGCCGCCCTCCTCTTGCATCTTCGTGAGGAATTTGAAAACTCTCGACTCCTCGTCCGTCTGTTTCACCATGTCGATCAGAGCCAAGAGCTTTTTGATACCGATGAAAATCCTGCAAGCGTTAAATGAAAACGATGTTAGTTAACATCTCCGGTGATCACATAAGGGATATTTCTGGATATAAAATGGGTTATCCAAAAGGCAATGGGTTATGCCAATGTGGATTTTTAACTACGGATGCTTACTGCCTAATCGTATTGACAAGTCGATGCCAACTATCGGCGTAAAACGCTGAAGCATGATACAACTACATTTGTCTGAAATCAAAAATGCAGGACAATTTTGCAAATGAAGACATGCGTTATGAGGCGTCTACAGGTTTTCCGCGGGTAAAAATACTCACTTCGCCCTTGACCTCGGCGGGTCGGGTTGCGGTTTGGGTAATTCTCGTTTCGAGGGGTCTCCACCCCAAAACCTCCGTTTTTTCCTCCGCCTACGAGAAGATTTAATTATAGATAATTGCAGGCGGATATGGTGAAATAGAACGCCATACTACCGCATTCAAGGTCGTTCCATAACTGGGGCTAATGGGAAAGCTACTCACACACAAACATGCTGGGGTAACAACTATTAGGCATTTGTACTTACCTGACTTGTACTGGTTTCAACTACCATTCGTTCAGCAAAAATACACTGTAAGTACGTACCTTCCATATACGGCGCGGGAAATACTTGCCTTCTGAAGGTCAAACTAAATGAGGGTCAAAGGTAAAATATATACCTTGGAGATGTTTGAAAACACCGAACTGCGTCTGTTGAAGACTGAGATTTAAAATACCATACCTGAAATCTGTAGCTACCTTTTAGGTAATTTGTCTTCTGATGCTGAAACTAAATGAGGGTCAAAGGTAACAGATACCTATACCCTGGAGATGTTTGAAAACTGTGTCTGTTGAAGTCTGAGATTTAAAATACCTTACCTGAAACCTGTAGCTACCTTTCAGGCAATGGATTCTTGACAAATCGAACCGCCCTTCCCATCAGCGCAACCATAGAACGCAGAGTGTAATTGTTCTGAAATGTACAGGTAAAGCATTCGTTTGCTACATACTTGGCTCCCCGGAGGTCGTTCTGTATCTTGGCCAAGTCCCGCTTGGAGAACGCGTCGCTCTCTTCTAGAACGGCCATCACGTGTTCTGGCTGAGATAGGTTCGGCACATGTAGGACGCCTGTGAACGCAGATAGCACTTCCATGTCTTCTAGAACTTGCCTGTGAGAATTATAATGTATGCATCAGCAAAATAATTACAATAACTTTCATTTAAGTTGAGGACAGCAACCTAGCTATCTAACTAAATTACAAAATCGTCTTTACTGCGTTAATAGTCTGTGATAGCAAAACTTTCGTTATTTTATAAAAGCTGAAAGTATTCCAGCTTGAACCCCTATCATATAAATATGATATATATTATATATAGAATATAGATGATAAGATATATAGAATATATATTATTATTGATGATATGTATAATATAAATATGACAGGCAACTATGGAGTTGATAAATTCCAACACAATAGGCTAGTAGATATTTTTTAAATAGTCTTAAATTGTTTATTATCGTTCTACTAGATTGAAAAAAAAATCATAATTTTCGAGACGTGATTACATGAAAATTTTACTTTATAAATATGTTTTTTGCCAATACGAGCCAAATCGCCTGTCGGCCGTGACAGTCTATATTTCAACTGTTTCTTGACGTCACTTTAACAAATAAACAAACAAAAAAAACTATTAGTTAGAAAACTTGCCACAAAGCTAAGTCTCGATCCTCAAAACATTATCTATCAAAAAGACATACGCGATTCAACTTCATACACCATTGGCTGAAAGACTTTCAGCAATCTCCAAATTCAAATTCAAAATTCAATTCCATTATTTTAATAAGCATTACCGTCGGCTACTGGTGCACAAAATGAGCAACTTTCTCCCCTTGGGCGGCTGCTTCTTCAGCAAGACGAGCAACGCTTGGAGTGTCAGGTTGGAGTAGCGCGGTCCAATCGGCCCATAGTCCAGCAGGCGCTCGATGTTGTCCACCAGGATGCAGGACAGGGTTGAACGGTACGCGTCATCGAAATACTGAAAACAAAAACATTTATTGACAAAATGGCCAATGTCCAAACAACAACACATTTTACCTGGATGATTTTCCTGTTATTTTTTGTACTGACAAAGTATAAGTACGTATACAAAATTTCATAATGACTGCTTTAAAAGTTAAAGCGTAACAAACAAAGTAACTTATTTTCGCATTAATTAAATTCGTCTTCTATATGTTTATGTCCACAGCTAGACATAGGTCATTATATATTATGTAAGTACTTCAAACTTCATCGTAAGGATTATTAATGATTATTATAATTTTTGGTATCTGTAAGTGGCATGGCATTAGATGTAATGGACGAATTTTGTGCCGGTTTTTTGTTTGTGATCGAAATGGTTCTTAGCTTTAGATCATGAAAATCCGGCTTTAAAAAAAATGATTATTTGCAATATGCCTTTTAAATATTCCCCTCCAACTAGTCGGGAAAGACTGTATTAGGAGTGGGTACAAAAATAGTACAATGGGGCGAGGATCGAACAACCACCCCTCGGTGATGAGTTTGAACGGTCCGTCGAGCTATTAAGGCTCTGTTATGAAAAAAATATGACTGGGTTTATTTAAAAAAAAAACTCGATTTCAATTTGTTACTTAAATAAATAATCAATTTATCTCTTTATCAAATCGATCTAATGGTTTAGCTGTGAAAAGGTAACAGACAGACTACTTTACGCATTTATAATATAGATTTATTTTAAGCGAATTTATAAATATAATGGATTATCACCTTTCTGATCTGCAAGCATTTGGCAGATTCTGTGAAGCCAATCATATCTTCAGGAGAGCACACTTTGACGAACGGGAAGTCAGAGAGTTTAGCAAGTTGAGCCGCCAGAGCTGTCTTTCCACTGTTGGGTGGACCTTCGAGGAGCACTGACACCAGTCCTGAATAAATATGAAAAAAAAAATATAAAACAAAAATCGATGCTCCTAAAGACTACTACAAACTTGTAGCAAATTGTTGGCCAAGACACATGAGCCCCAAAAAGTTATTAAATATTATTTTGTCAATGAATAACAATTACAATATATTGTAAAATTTATTATTTCAATGTGACTCATCATTTCAGTGACTTTGGTTATTATAAAGTTTATAATCAGAATATTATCATTAGCATCATCCGATGGACGTCCACTGCAGGACACAGGCCTTTTGTTTGACTTCCAATCATCACAATCCTGAGCCGCCTGCATCCTGCAAATCCCTGCGACTCGCTGGGGGGTCGCCATTCCAGCACCTTCGGACCCCACTTCACACTTGCCACTTCAGCTTCGTGTTTCGTCGAGCTATGTCGGTGACGGAAAGGGGATGTTGGTTATGTTATTTATGTTAAAATACACCATGGCTTACCGCTGGCTTCAGTAGCCCTGGCCTGCTGGATATACAGCTGTCCGTCTTCCAGCAGCGCAGAGACAGGATTGCCCCAGTTGATGACACCGCGCGAGAGGAAATGTTCCAAAGCCTCAGCCGCTGTTCCAAATGCCTAAACAATTTGAACATGTTTTAAGCTTTAATGGCTCAAAGTTAAATATGGCAGTCAAAACAAAGGACTTGGTTTCGAAATGCACGCGTTATGACACCGAACATCGAGACGACGGGTCAAACAAGTTTGACAATTATCAAATAGTAACACAATTTTATGCTTTGATTAAAATAACTAGCACTTAACAGGCTTCCAAAATATCTAATCTAACCTCTTCATAATATTAGTTTCGATATAAAACAAACGCAGTGTAAGCACTAAAACTAACTACTAAGTAACTAACTTTCGTAATTATTAAGTAACTTTTAACTGACAACGATACGCCAATCAGTTGTCTCTAGTCCATTTGAATAATTAGAAATCTCACCGGTTTGATATCGTTCTCCAGAGCATGGAGAAAGTCCCCTCGCTCCACCATAAGCTTCTCCATGGCCTCAGGATCCACTTCCACTTTGCTGGAAGCCTTGATCAACCTGTTCATAGCCGTAGACTGAGCCGCGCGGACCAAACCTTCGAGCTCTGCGCCCGAAAAGTTCTTTGTCAACGTTGCTATTTCCTATAAAGGAAGGAATTATTTTCATTATAATGTAAATTTCCATTTGTACACGAGTTACACGACAATGAACATTCTTAAAAAGTGTTTTTAGAGATCTCTATCAGGATTTTGTACTTTATAACATCAATATTAAATAGTTTTACAGTTTGGGTCTCTCGCATTTGTGCGGTGATAACTTCTTATGGGAGGGTAAACCGCTTCGTAACGTAACGCGTTACGGCGACACTGTCTGGCTTCCCTATCTCTAAAGCATACGGCAGTAGGTTCAAGTTATCACTTCTGTCGAGCGTCCCGAGACGCACATGTTTTTGTTTTGCTGTACTACTATAACCTAAGCCAAACTGTCTTCCAAAAGTAGAATATCAGCTATAACCTTTTGAGTGTAATAAAACAAATAAATAAATTACAAAAATAAATATTGTAAACATAATTTCAATGGCGCCCAAATTAGGTAGCATGTCGTGTAACTGGGTTCGTCAGAATTTTAGTCATGAGTGTGTGCGCACCAAACACTTCTCTCACTGTATGTGTATGCGTTAAATGGAAATACACAGTGAATATAGCTATAGCTCGATTCAGTTCAGGATTTGATATTTTGGCAAGTTTGGTCAGGTTATAGGCATCGGCCGTGGTTAGTTACAACTCTACTGACAAAGACGTAACGCCCAGCGTATTAGCAATCGTTCTGGTATGTAACAGCGTAGAAACCGTCAGAGGTATGGGATAGAATAAGCTCGTACCCCTTTCAAATAAAGCTGTTTCTATCTTAAGATTGCATTGCCACTTAACATCAGGTGAGATCGCAGCCCTTGTGTCAGTGAATAAAAAAATTATGATTTTAGTAATTTTTCCTTATCTGTCCTATAAGACGTTGCTCCACCAAGCACCAAGTTTCAAGAATCTGAGTTTACGGAAAATACTCTTGTAAGTTTTGATCATTTTGAGTGTAGAAAATTTGCAGCATAAACGGCTGTACTTTTTGATTGTGTTGGCTTAGAAGTTTGATTTTTTCACAGCTCTAATGGACAGTAAAGCTGAGTATTTGATATGAATTTCAAATTGATACCTATACCGATACACATTCCTGAGAAAAACGGTCTTGACAGACATCCGTTTTTCCCCTTTTGAGATTCGAAACCCTAAAAAACAATTATAATATGGAGGGTAGATGATGAAAATCTTACATTGGCATCCACGTCTTCAGCGATCTTTTTATATTCCCTCATACGTTTAGTATGAATGTTCAATATCTGAACTCGTCCCTTCTCATCGGGCAAGCCGATTTCCATCTGCACCTCCAATCGGCCAGGTCGCAGCAATGCTTCATCTATCATGTCCCGTCGGTTGGTCATGCCGATGACCAGAATGTTGTTCAGCTGGTCAACTCCGTCAATCTTTGACAACAACTGGTTGACGACAGTGTCGTGGACGCCTGTGTTGCCGCCCACGGAGCCTCTGGCCTTGCAAATGGCGTCGATTTCGTCGAAGATGATTATGTGTAGGCCACTGTTTGGGCCGCACTAGAAAGGAAATTACGTTATTAATTTAATTAATAATTATAAATATTAACTTAATTAAATTATTATTAATTAATTTAATATTTATATCTAAACTAATACATTACATTATTAGTTAAGAACATGTGTGAAATGTAGAATTCAAAAAGTTTGTTGCAAAAACCATTATACTATATTTAAAAATGTTAATTTTGACGTTAACTTTTGATTTTTGAGGTTTCTGAACTCAAAATCAAGATTTGACTATTAATAAGATCTTTTTGATATCTATTTATAGCTAAAAACATTTAACAATATACCCTTTTTTCTTCCTCCTCCGCATCCGCGAACAGCCGACGGATGTTGGCTTCGCTCTCGCCAACATATTTGTCCAATATTTGGGGACCGTTCACAATCTTTGGTTCCCTCGCATTCAACATATTCCCGATCTGTCGCGCCATCAAAGTTTTACCAGTACCGGGCGGGCCGAATAGCAGAATACCCTTTACGTGTTTGCAACCTAAGATTATACATTTCATAGTTAATATTGATTTTTATTTTATTTACACATTGTTAATATGAATATAATTATTAGTGTTTACCAAACTGTTTTTAAATCGATTGTAATTCAAAAATCGTTTTTCACCACAAGATTTCATAGCACATAGACAAGACTGAATCAAGCTTAAAAGCAATAATAATCTTATAGGCATTTAGCTAACTATTGCTAAATATATGATTATTGCTGTCATGATTGTATTACTCAGCTACGAATTATCCCATATTATATAGATAGCTGAATAGACAATCAGAAAATGCTTTTCTGCTCCATATTTTATGTCATATGTTTATCACAGTCTATTTAAACAATCAAAAAGAAAATTATACAATACCCAATCCAATCATAAAATCAAGCAGGCAAATTGCTCTAACTTCTTATAATAACCATCCAAAATATAATATACTGATCAACTGATAAAGATAAGAAATAGTAAAGCT
The DNA here is from genome assembly GCF_947172395.1 of Bicyclus anynana. Taxonomy (NCBI): domain Eukaryota; kingdom Metazoa; phylum Arthropoda; class Insecta; order Lepidoptera; family Nymphalidae; genus Bicyclus; species Bicyclus anynana. The sequence goes on along the minus strand of NC_069089.1, from coordinate 5,523,832 downwards.
AAGGAATGACAGATGTCCATGATATATGTCACCCAACATACCCAATTGTTCCACAACTTCGGGAGGGAAGACTCTGGAGGCGAAAGCTCGCCGGAATATCGCGTTAAATTCATTGTCCAGACCACCAATACCCATTTTACCGAAGTCCCAGTCTGGGTTGATGATGGACTGGCGTGGTTGTTTGCTGTGTACAAGGTAATGTTGGTCATTGTACTATATGTCAACAGTCTAGGCTGTTAATAGATTAGTCTATAAATACAAGCCTTGATACAAGAAGGGGGGGAATGCACTTGGGTGCAACAGTAGTAAATAAGTAGATACAGTATTCTACCCAGAGGAAGTAACTAACCGAGTGATCAACTGATCATCAGAGAGTAGGCAAACATTACAGTCATATTTACAAAAAAGATATGACAAATATTTTTTTAGCAACTTTTTAACCGACGTCTAAAAAAAGAGGAGGTTCTCAATTTAGCGCGTAAGATTTTCTATGTTTGTCACCTCACTTAGTCACTTCTTGCTTCCATTAAATTTCCACGTAATTTCGGTAATTTGGTTTTAAAATCAATTTATCTGAAATAAGTAAACGAAAGTCCCAATAAATTTACTTTCTGGTTACATTCTGTTAACAAAGTTAGAAGGTATGACAGGAAAGTTGGTAATATTTTTTTTTTAGAAATGTTCTTGTTATTCTGAAACTGGAATAGAACTTTTCCTTGAGCAATACTCACCCTTTTGCTTTGCCCACGAGGTTGAGAGATGAGCTTTCAGCTTTATCAAACTGAATGCAGGCATCGGGCAAGAGTCGGCCGAATCTAACGCGACGAGGTACGGCATTGGCGCCCGCTGCTAATGCTTGCACATCAACACCTTAGGACAATAATTCTCTTGTAAATGTAAATTCCAAAGTGTTCACTTTAGTTGTAAAAGCTAAATGTTTATAACCACTATTGCAACTAAATCTGCTTCATTATTTTTTTGACATATGTCATAAATTATTATGATTGCTTTATAAAACTTACAACAGGGAAGTATACTAGCTACTTATCAGTACCAGCTAATTTATTAGCTACTAGCGGCCGCCCGCGACATTGTCCGCCGCTCTTTAATCCAGCCCTTACTGTATGCCACTCCGTAGTGTTGCTGTAAAAATGGAGTAACTTTTCCCGTTTTCCCAACATTTCCCCTCACTGCTCTGATCCTATTGATCGTAGCGTGATGAAAAGTATAGTATAACCTGCCCAGGAGTATGAAGAATAATTATACCAAGTTTCATTAAAATCAGTCGAGTAGTTTTTGTTTCTATAACGAACACACAGACAGACAAAAATTTTACTGATTGCATTTTTGGCATCAGTATCGATCACTAATCACCCCCTGATAGTTGCATTGCAATGCGGGTAGGTCAGCTTAGAGGTGATAACACTTTAAACTATCACTATCAGATGATAATGATTTTGCCAAAAACATATAACTCTATAGGGGTGTACCTCATACCTCTAATAGCATACTACATTAACTTCCCAACAGTGAGCTGCTACTAAAATCTTGGAAGAAAGAATAATCAATGTGATGTCTGTGTTGATAAATCAATGAGAAAAATCTGAACAAGCATAAAAGGTATAGATTTTTTAGATAGCTTCATAAATTAATGATATAATCAATAGTTACCCTCTAAATTCTTAACAATCAAAGACAACACTTTCTTGTCTTGGAACGAGAACGCAAGCTGCTGGCCGACTGTGAATATCTGGTTCGAGAACTGAATGAGGAAATCACGCGCCATTTGTTCAGAGTCATAGGGCTCCAGCGATGTCCTGTGAAATATTCATGTTTAAATTCATCATCATCATTATCAACCTATATTCGGCTCACTGCTGAGCTCTAGTCTCCTCTCTAAATGACAGAAGTTAGGCCAATAGTCCACCACGCTGGCCCAATGCGTATTGGCGGACTTCTTAATTCTCTGGTATACAGGTTTCTTCACACTATTTTCCTTCACCATTGGAGACATGTGGTATTTAATTTCTAAAAATGCACACAACTGAAAAGTTAGAGATGCATGCCCCGGACTTGTTTCGAACCCACACCCTCTGGAATCAAAGGTGGAGATCATATTTATTTTACTGGGCTTTCACAGCTCTGTTTAATAATTACTAATAATAATTTATTCCATATTAAAAACTTGGCTGTTTCATCTATGAAGTGCCATTTGAGCATAATCTTAAGGGGTTGTTCAAGTATTACGTAAGCACTATAGGCGGGGTCTTTGCTTTGCTTATTTTTGATGACATGGGGGTGGGAGGTATAGACGTAAATAACTACTGCTGACGTAATCACACGTCAGCAGTAGTTACAAACAAAACACATTTTCGGAAATTTCCACAAATAAAAAAATTGCAAGTAACAATGTTTACGTTAACCTGAGTGGGGGTAAAATTTTTGTTCATTTTGTTGACAAGGCGGGTGGGGGTTGGGGGGGAGCTTAAATAATTGTAATAGTTCTGCTTCTGTAATACTTAAACAGCCCCTAATGTTTGACTTGGAATATTAAAAAATAAATTAAATAGAGAAAACTTTAATTACTAAAGTAACCCTAAAAGAAGAAACAATTCTTCTGGAAACCAAAAAAAAAATCTTCTAATCCTGGTATAAACTATTGAACATACAGCCAAAATGGCTATAACGATGTATGATATGAGTACTCACGTTTTCTTGAGCATAAAATCTGCTTCCAATGTGATACTGCACAGGCATTCAGCACTTTGTGCCTTGAAGGGCTTCACATCTATTGGCTATAAAAGGATTAATGGTCATTAAATGCAGAAGAGCCGTAAATAAACTAATTTTATAAATAGTGCCTTCAGAGTAATTGTTACTTTTCTATAAGCTTGTTAAAGTGATATAAGAATCTTCAAAACTCTCTATGAAATTAATCATATATGAAATTCTTGTGTCACAATGTTTGTTCCCATACTCCTCCAAAACGGCTTGACCAATTCTTATGAACTCTTATATTCAGTAGGTCTGAGAATTGGACATTTATTTTTCAAACCCCCAAGCCCTAGTAGGTAGGTACTGCTAGTAGTGTATATGATTTACACACATTATGATACAGTTGAACTAAATATCAAATATTTAGATGTTAAAATTATGCAAGTTGACAACTCAATCTTCTAGGATTTATCTACTGCTGAAATTAAAACAATATAGCAATTGCTCTCACATAGAATATTATAAAACATATTCTTTGCCTTTGGAACGAAAAAACTTTGGTTAAAAATACAATACTTATAAAATATTAACTATGTAGTTGAGGGAGAGGGAGAGAAAGGGGGGGGGGGGATATATCTTCTAAATAGTATGCTTGGTCAAAGGGGAGGAGGCTTAGGTTTTTGTCATATAGACAATATTCTCTATCTAATCTCACACTTTTTCGAGCTACAGTTAAATTTGGCTCTCAAAGTTTATCGTTGTATCGCTTTTTAGTCAAAACCCAAATAATAAAGATAAACATGAGCCAAATTAATTATTTACGAAGGTCAGAGGTAATCATTTATGGAAATTACACATTATGTATATGGGTATGTTCCCTTATCTAACAATACACAATAGTGACGGCCTCCGTGGCGCAGTGGTGCGCGCGATGGATTTACAAGACGGAGGTCCTGGGTTCAACCCCCGGCTGGGCCGATTGAGATTTTCTTAATTGGTCCAGGTCTGGCTGGTGGGAATCTTCGGCCGTGGCTAGTTACCACCCTACCGGCAAAGACATACCGCGGTACGACGCCGTGTAAAAACCGAAAAGGGTGTGGATCCTGCATTGCATCTTCACTTACCATCAGGTGAGATTGTAGTCAAGGGCTAACTTGTAAATAATAAAAAAAAAATACTACTGGTAGGTCACATACCTGTCCAATAGATAATATTGCCCATTTCCTTTGTGGTGCAGAGAAGCCCACAGTGCCCCTGTCTACTCCACTAAAAAATCTGATACTGAAGTGAAAGTGCTGAGACGGCCCTGTTGATACTTCAATGTGTCTGAAAATAACAATACATAATGGAACTACTTCTCTTCAATTTTTCAATTTTGTAAATAATGTGCTGCCAGAAGCGCCCACACAGAGAGATCAAATTGTCTGGGATGGCCAAAAAATACCTGAATAAGTGTCGCCGCACACGGGCCACACGCGACAGCCACAAACGTCGCCACAAGAAGCAAGAAGGAGCCACAAAAGAAGCTGAAGCTGGCTTCAGTTATTTGTGGTCGGTGGTCGATACTTGTGGTTGGTTGCTGCTACTTTTTGAACCCATACATGCAGCATCAAAATCTCGCGAGTGGCGTGTGGAGACGTTTTGTGTCGGCGGTTAGAGGTTGGTGCGGGCCACAAGAAGAGAGCAGCGACGATTGTAGCGTGTGGCGGCCACAGTCGTCAACCGTGTGTGGCGAGTGCATATAAAATGTTTGAAAACTACAGGAAATATGCCGGTAGCGGCGTTTTGTGGTTGTGTCCAGTGGTCCGTGTGTGGGGACCCTAAGTTTTTATTTAGGCGTGAATGCAAAACTAAGTTTATACAATTGTGTTCCTCAACAGAGATGTTGTCAGTTTGACTCCCAGCTCTGGTGAGTTTAGGATCTTACATTTTCTAAAATAGCTAAGGTTTGATTTGGTTTTAGTCATCAGCTTCCTTTCCAGCACTAATGTACCACCTAGCAATTTAGTGTTCCAGTACAATGTCACATAGAAACTGTCAGAGGAATGAGTAGAATAAACTTGTGCCTCTTCCAAGTAAGCCAGCTACCATAAGCCTCTGATTTGATTGATTGCAGTCGCTAACTTATCATTGAATAAAAAATTTAATTGTTAGGAAAAATAATAGTCCTAATGGTAAAAATCCTATTCAAACCTAGTTTTGCACAAACACAGGATTTGAGTTTGATCTCTTTAGGGAGCTACAGACTATATGGAGAAACAAGACATTTTGTATCAACTTACTTGACATCACTGGGGAAGTCATCAGGGTTGATGAGAGCACAGTTGGTGATGGCCAGTTCATCTGATGGACACTTGGCTGCCTTCATGCGCTGAAAAACTCAAAAAATTGATAAATCTGTATGTTTAATCATGCATGGAACCCTATTACAACTAATATTATAAAGGGGTACAATTATTTTTTATGATTTAAGTCGAAAACTACTTGTCTACCAGCCCAGGATTACTCATTAAAGTCTGGCTGCTCGGATACATCACCCACTGGTCTGAAATCCAATCTCTGAGCTGCCTGACTTTTGCTTCCATTGTTTTTAACAGTAAAAAAAACTACAATGGGTGGCACACTTTGTAGCCAGTTTATTACTCTATTTATCCTTCTGTATCTTATATTTACAATAGGTTTACATTGCATGCTTTTTTACTAAACATATTGTGTATTATAATTTTGTCCTCCCTTGAAACTGCTGCATAGGGCAAGTGCTCTGGTTTTCTCGCCCCTAGATCAGAAGCGAGGTGGCACTCTACTTTCACATGAGTAATAAATATAATATCTCATTTATTTTTTAATCTGTAGTGAACAATGAACGAGAATTACGAAGTGCTTTCTCATACAAGAGATTGTCTTTTACAGCCCTCTTACAATACAAATTTTATCCGCCCCCTGAATAAAATATTGCAATTATGAATGCAGATTGTATTCTACACTTTTAGGTAAGATTATAGAAAATAATATAGTCTCATTATGCCAAAAACGCTTCGAGAGCCCCTCCATACACACGACTTTAGCAATAATTATGAATTCCCAATTATATTTTCGTCCAATAATGAACCTGGGATTTCACACTTGAACCAGATAACTCCCTTGACCCAGAGAGGTTTCTATGATGTAATACACCGACTAAAAATTTAATTAGCAAATGTTAATTAAAAAAGTGGTAAAACCAAAGTGCGATCATTATCTAAACGTGTATAAATATAATTTCGTGTTCATATTTACGCTAATTAATGATAATTTTATAAATAAATTAACAAGCACATGAATGACTATTGGCTTCTCTAATTTTTATAATACTTACCATTGAAGACATTTTCAAATAATTTATTGTTTAATTTTTAAACACACAGTAATGTTTTGACAATAATATTTCACGTTGATTGACGTGACGTCAACGCTGAATCAATGATCTGCCTCGGATTTTCTATTCCCCATTGAAACAGCGAATGGGTGAACTGGGGACTGCAGTAAAATATTTTGGCTGAAACTATTGGTTGAATGGATCAATACCGAAAACTTTGTATTACCAGCAAAAAAAAATCGAGTATTGAATAGCCTCCGAAAAAATTTAAATATTTCAATCCGCATTTACCAAAGAGGATTCAATTTCCCTTATAGTATTAAATTTTTGGGTTTACCGCCCAAAAGTCGTTCGTACTCGACTAAAGTACTAAAGTAGACTGTACGGCCCTCAGCAAGGAACATATTTACTCAGGAGCCTTCTTCGTTTTATCGTTTTACTATTAACGATGGTTTGGTATAAAAACATTAAAATCGACTCCCATTTCTCCCTTTACTCAGCCAATAGATTTCTACTAAATTTACTAGATATTCTAGCTAACATCGCTATATCTTTGACTGTTTAGATTAAATTCCTCTGAGTTCTTTAAAAGGAGTGGAGTGCGGTTAAAAAAGGTAGAACCCCAAGTAGTCAAGGCAGTTATTAAAAACAATAAAAACATTTTTTATCAGCCATCTGTGCTGTGGCTTCATTTGACGCACATTTGACGTTTGTGGTCTGTGTGTGGGTCTGTGGTTGTTGTACGGTAAAAAAAGTAAAGTTCGCTTCGTTTTTTTTAATTTAACTGCTATTGCTTTGTAAACTTTGGTGAACTGTATTTGTTGTTTTAACTTATTATCTATTAAAATTTAATTTAAATGTAAAATAATATGGCTTTGCTGCCATACATATTTCTCTCGATATCCATAGTATGTTGTTCTGGTAAGTAAGGCTATCTTTTGAACTCAGTAGTTACGTTACAAACTGGAAACGCCCAAATCCCTTTATTATCTTGTTACAGTATTATCAGTTTCAGCCGATTGCACCATTCCTATAGTCCTACGGAATACGTGGTTCTCTTTTGAAAATGGACAACAAACAATTACTGACATTAACGCCAGTGAGATGACTGCGAGGCAAGTACTGGTTCCTTCAAAACATTTTGATATTGCATGACCGCATGATATATTGTATTCATAAACTGAATATCTGGATCATAAATATGTATACTTCATACACTGCTGGCGGGACCATGCCATGGGCAGCTGCCCATAAGTTTTCAAATGTTTCTGGTTTTTACTCATGAGAGACTCAATGTTCTAAGATCCAGCAGTAGAAATATATACCCTCATCTGTTAATTATTAGTGATAAGAAATAAATGATAGATAAGATGAGATTCAGTGACATATAGCAAATAGGTTGCTTAGTTAAATTGTGGCTAAACACATTTTTCATACAAAATCTAGAAAACCAAAAACTACAGTAAAATTAAGCATAAAAAAATAAATTTGACATTATACTACTAAACAACTGATGAGAGTATTTTAATCACATTAATTAACTGTTTATATTTGGCAATCCCACAGTTGCAGTGTGAAAGCAGGCAACTTTTATGTTTTCAATGTTAGGTATATTATTTTAACTAGTGTAGGATTTTTAATAATTAAGCAAAGAGAAAAGAAGATTAAATAAATTTAATAAAATAATTATTCATTAACTCACTGGGTGCAATTTTACTACCCAACCAACCTATTTGCAATGTGTCAATGTAAATATTTTCTATAATTTATTTCTTATCCCAAATATATAACAGATGGGGGTATATAATATTCCTTATTCAGATCTTGTACTATTACAGGAATTTTTTTTTGATGAACTAATATATAACAAATTTAAAACATTAACTAATCAGATTATTGTAAAAAAAATTACCAGTAAAATGTTTAAGATATTTGTGTTTAGTGTATTGTAGATACTATACTAATAATCTGTGTGTCTAAGGCTTAATGTCAAAAGTTAATATATAAAAACAATTATTATCAAATGGTGATGGTGTAACTATTTAACAATTTATTTACTAATTTTAGAGGCAAATGTGTCAACATAAAGGCAGACTACCATGTCAACTATACTATGGTATTCCACTACACAGAATGCTATTATTGTGTGAAGCTTATAGTGAGAACTGTAAATGTACTGGAGAAAATTGAAACACCCTGTGTCAACCTGGGTGCCGATGAGGAGCCAACAGTTGAGAGAGTGTGCAGGGGCCTTAATCCGGATCAAAATCTAATCACATTGTTCTCAGAGAACTCTGTTCCAGTAAGTGCAAAACTTTGTAATATACTTTATTGTCTTAAAATATAATAAAATAAAACACTAAAAAAATAATATATTGCATCTCTTAGACAATCTAGTTCTATTTCAGAAAGGTAGAATAGGTAGAATAAAGGAGGTCCTGGGTTCAATCCCCGGCTGGGCAGATAGAGATTTTCTTAATTTGTCCAGGTTAGGCTGGTGGGAAGCTTTGGCCGTGGCTAGTTACCACCCTACCGGCAAAGATGTACTGCCAAGCGATTTAGTGTTCTGGTATGATGCCGTGTAGAAACCGAAAGGGGTGTGGATTTTCGTCCTCCTCCTAACAAGTTAGCCTGCTTCCATCTCAGACTGCATCATCACTTACTATCAGGTGAGATTGTAGTCAAGGGCTAACTTGTACAGAATAAAAAAAAAAGGTAGAGATTTAGAAACCATTTGTTTTAATCCTATGCACAGTTAACACATTAACAGTCTGGTGTACCTTATGTGGTACATGAGGAGCAATTCCGCTGAAATTTTGTGACCTACAAGGCACACAAGGCCTGTGTTACTCTTAAGCTTGGGAGTGGGTATTGTAGCAAAATCTGTGCCTTGGAAAGCAGTTGATAATTATGATTAAGATCCTATAGTGATCATTACAGAGTCAAATATTTTTACTATGATAGAGGGCTAGCAATCTGCATTGGAACAGATTAGTTGGTTTAAGCTCCAATACGCCGTTCCCAGAGAATAAAATCGTAATTGCAAAAAGATAATTTTTCAGGAAAAATAAAAAACTGATTTTCAAAGTAATAGATTTAGATAAAAGTGAGAAAGCTTGAATGTTCTTTTGTTAAGATTAATTGATAATACCCTAGATATAATAATAAAGCCATAAATTAAAAAATGAAATGTTACTGAAAATAAATCATTATATTTTCAATTTCATATTGTTATGCCCATTATCAATTTTATTCGCCATAAAGTCTAACCGGAATCCAATGTTGTACTCTGGAATATTATTGTAATATTTTGTAATTTCGTTAATAACTACATAAAAATTACGAAAATAATTTAGCAGATGTATTAATATCTATAGATCCCAAAAATTAAATAATACTGTAATAGGAGTCAACATTTTATTCTTGGTAACGTCGAATTCATTGTGTTTTAAGCAGTGGCATGCACTAGATTTTTACCTAAGTAGGCATTTTTGCATCTATGAAGTACACACCACTGGTAATATGCATTATGCATTGTCATGAAAAATAAGATGATGTTACAATGTTAATATTTCTCAAGCATTGTTTGTACAATAGGTCAACTGCAGATCATCACTTGAAGGAGTCTGGCAGTTTGCCTATCAGAATCGTTTTAGATTCACCGGTGAATGCAATCATCCAGATGCACAGATCAAATCCTGCCAGACGGCTGGCACACAGTTCCTGATCACCAATCAGAAGTTTAATATAACTTACAGAAGATGTCCTGGCATGTCTGGCACTTTTGATGGTGTTGTTGAATATAGCTGTCTTGGTAAGAAAATTCATTTAGTATTTTTAAGGGTTTCTTATTACTATTAGTTTCTTGTGAGATGAATATCTTAGTAATCCATGGAATAATTCACCATGTAGATGCCGGATCTATCAAGTGGCAGAGAGAAAATCTCAAAGCAGAGTCCTGGACTTGTGACCAATGAATGTAGGGTTAAGGAATTCCTTGACAATTGATTAACACTCCCCTTCTCTGCTCGTGTTGTTCTCCCATCATACCCAAATTTTAGATTGCTACGTTATCCGTAATTGACTTTTGACTAGTTTCATCCTTGATCAAGTAGTCCTTTTCAAAGCAAAGTTGGTGAGCAATTAGACCTTATACTGGTTGCAATACATTCTGCATATGAAAAATATAAATTTTTTATAGGTCACTGGTTTGTTAACAAAAACCACTTCTTTGCCGTTGCCAACACAAAAGAATCTCGTAAAGATGAAAGGTATAGGTGCTTCTTGAAGAACAGAGATGATGACTTGTACATTGGTGCCTCTATCACGCCCCAGTGCAATACATTGAAGACTGTAGAGAAGTCCCCTGAGAGATACAGAATTAATCCTGTTAAGGTATGTTGTTTTTACTCTATTATTTTTATTGCCCAATACAAAGATTATGATAATATTAATTTGTCTTATGTCTACACTGTGGCCAAGTATTATGCTAAAAAGATTATAAAGGAGAGTTCAATAATAGTCTTAGGTGAATGGGTCATGTTAAATTTTAGGTACCTAATCTAATCCTACCAATATTTTATTTGCGAAAGTTTTTATGGATGTTTGTTACTCTTTAAAGCCGCAACTACTGAATAGATTTGACTAAAAATTAAAATGAAAATAAACTTTACTATGTATATAGTAAAGTTTAGGACTAATATACTATTAAAACACTTTTCATCGTGGAAAAAAACCATGGTTCCCAAGGGATTTGTGATAAACTAAATTCTACCCGGACAAAGTCGTAGGCGTCCGCTAGTAATCTAATACAGGAGAGACTTGGAGATTTTTCGAATTTCTCTCCTGAAAAAACTGTAGATTGCTAAACATTTGCATTAAATTCCAGTAAAATATGCTTACATAATTAATAGACGCCTCAAATATTTGCGGATACCAGGAACCAGAAACGTATGCATCTAAGATAAATATTGTATGTTTCAGGC